>NC_087195.1:3765000-3767500 GCF_035594125.1 Scylla paramamosain
AACAAAACCTTAAAAAAAAAAACACACACACACAAACCCACCAAAATTAATCCACTTTTAAAACTCCACTTCCGTCCACTACCTGACACACTCTGACACACACCTGGGCGTAAATAAGTGGAGGAAGTTGCCGGAAGAGAAAGAGTTACAGGTGAGGCGGAAGGCGTGGTGGCAAATTAGCAAACTGTACGCAAATTTACCTGGCGAGGAAGGAACCAGGTGTGGAAAGAATCTCAGGTGACCATTCCACACCTGGGCACCTCCACTTCCGATCTCAGGTGCGTGGGAAATTCGGATCCGGTTAGGGAGTCTTGGTGTCAAATTGTCCGTAAACGCTGTGATTTATCCGGCCACGGGAGCATTGCATCACACGAGTACAAGAAGGAGGAGGAGGAGGAGGAGGAGGAGGAGGAGGAGGAGGAGGAGGAGGAGGAGGAAGAGGAGGAAGAGGAAGACGAACGGAGGATGGTGACAATGAGAAGAGTAATTGAATGATGTGTGTGTGAAAACAGGAAGAGAGAGAGAGAGAGAGAGAGAGAGAGAGAGAGAGAGAGAGAGAGAGAGAGAGAGAGAGAGAGAGAGAGAGAGAGAGAGAGAGAGAGAGAGAGAGAGAGAGAGAGAGAGAGAAACAAAAAATAAAAAAAAGGAAAGAGAAAAGTAAACAAAAATAAATAAAAAAAACGGACCAAAAATAGACAAAAACAACGAGAAAAAAAATAAGAAAAAAACAAAAGGAAAACTTAAAAGACAAACAAACGTAAAAATAAGAAATAAAAATAAAAAAAAATAAAAAAAACAAAGAAAAGAACAGGAAATAACGAAATCAGGCCACAGGGAAAAGTGAAAACACAAAAACAAAATGAAAAGGAAAAACGAAGATAAACAAGGAAGAGAAGGTGACTCTCCCACACTCCTCCCACCCTAACGAGTCCTTTTCCGGCGGAGGTGACGAAGGAAGAGGAGGAGGAGGAGGAGGAGGAGGAGGAGGAGGAAGGAGAGAGGAAAAGATACCCCTTCTCTTTTACTTCCAGCATCGATAACTTAGGAGGAGGAGGAGGAAGAGGAGGAGGAGGAGGAGGAGGAGAAGTGATAGTGGACAGTCATCTGAGCGAAGAAAGAGGGAAGAGGAAAAGGAAGAAAAAGGAAGAAATGAAAGAAAAAAGAAAAGAAAGAAAAGTTATAAAAGAAAAATTGAAGGAATAAGAAACGAAGTGAAAAAAGGAACAGAAAGAAGGAAACACAAAACAAAATAGAGAAGGAAGAAAAGAAAGAAGGAAAGAAAAAACGAAAGCGGAAGAAAAGGAAGGAAGAAGACAGAAGAGGAGGAAGAAAGATGAAAAAGAGGGCACAAAAAATAAGACGAAATAATACTAAATTTAAGGAAACAGAACGAAAAGAACAAATGAAAGAAGTCAGAAACAAAACGAAGAAGAGTAAGAGGAAGAGGAGAGAGAAGAGGAAGTGGAATAGAAAGAGGAAGAGAAAAATGAAGGATAAAGAACACGAAGAGAATAAAAAAAGAACAAACAAAAGAAGAAAAAGCATAATGAGGAAGAAGAGAAAGAAGACAAGTAAGATGAGGACGAAGAAAAAAAAACAACAAATAAGAGACGAAGAAGAAAACAAAGAAGAGCAAGACTAAGAAGAAGGGAAGAAGAAGACTTGGAAGAGGGGAAAAAGAAGAAGGAGAAGGAGAGGTGATGACAAGCCAGTCTCAATCTAGTCATCTCAGTAGCAAGGCGGCGTGAAGGAAGATTTGTACGGTCCCAGGAACCTGCCTTGGTGGACCCCAGCAATAAGTGACCATTAGACGAGCTTCGTCACACTTAACCAAACCTTCCGGGCCGCCCCAGCACTCACGGCAGCCACCACCGCGCCACCCGCCTCTCTCGCACTTCCTGTCACGCCCCTCCATCTCCCTCCCGCGGCTTTCTTACCGGGAGAATCGTCAGTGCCAGCGAAAGAGCACTTTTGTTGTTGCCTCATGATTGTTCGTGTTGCTTTATGACTTCATGGCTGACTCTCTCTCTCTCTCTCTCTCTTTCTCTCTCTCTCTCTCTCTCTCTCTCTCTCTCTCTCTCTCTCTCTCTCTCTCTCTCTCACGTGCTTTAGTTTGCTATTGTAGCTTGGCGGTGTGTTATTGTTTTGTGTTTTGTTGTCATTGTTGGAAGAGAGAGGGAGGGAGGGGGAGGAAGGAAAGGGGTGAGAGACAGACAGAGGAAGAGGGAGATTTTAATTTTTTGCTCTATATAAGTAAAAAAATAAAATAAAATGAACACATAGAGAAATTTATACTAATTCAATTTACTTAAGAAGAGTTCAGTGAAGTGAAGGTGAAGTAAATGAAAGTGTAAGTGAAGTTTGGGAGAAAATAAACAGAAAAGTAGAAAATAACTTCCATTTCCACTCAGATATCTCTCCTTTCACTCTCTTTTCCTCCCTCCCTCCCTTTTCTCTCCCTCCCTCCCTTTCCCTCCTTCCCTCCTCCCTACCACCTTTC
>NC_087195.1:3772500-3777500 GCF_035594125.1 Scylla paramamosain
GAGTCTTTTGTTTGCGCTGCCAGTGAAGGGGAAAGAGCGGCAGGAGGAGGTGGAGTGAGGAGAAGAGGTGAATAAAGAGAAATAGAGGGGAGATGAATGAAAATGGGATAAGTAGGTGAATATTAAGATGAAAACAAGTAAATAGATGGTTCTGGATAATAGAAGAGAAAGAATAGATGGAAATAGAGGAATAAATGAAAGTATGGAATAAGTAAAGGTATATCAAGAAGAAGAAGAAGAAGAGAAATTAATAAAGCTTTAGAATAAATAGAATAAGAATAGGTGGAAGGGAAAAAGGTGGAGAAGTAGTAAATAAAATGAAATAGAGAGAAAATAAAGGAATAAAATAAATAAGGAAGAAAATTTAATAAAGATAGGTGAAATATCTGGACATGTTAAGAATTAAAAAAAAAAAGACGAAAGTAGAAAGAGAGGAAGGAAAAAATGGTGGAGGACGAAATGAAGTGATAAATAGAGATAGAGAAGAAACAGATAAAAGTGAAGGATAAGTAGAGCATAATAAGATAAATAATGCTTAATTGTGCATAACAGTAAAAAGAGAAAGAAGGGAAGGAGGAGAATCAAGGAAAGCTGATAAACAAAGAGATAAGAGATAAATGAATGAAAGAAGGGTATAGGACGAATATACTAAAATGAAAAGAGATTAATGGATAAAAAAAGAAGAAGAGAAGAGGGGAAGATAACATAAGAAAACAGAGTAGAAAGAAACACAAAACAAAGAGGAAATAGAAAATAAACTAATAAAGGTAGAGATACAGAACAATAACAAAGAAGAAAAATAAAAAAAACACCTGATAAAGAGAGAAAGAGGAGAGAGAAATAAAAACAAGACATACATACAAACACTGATGAAAGAAGAGAAGAAAAGCTAACAAAGGGAGATAAATAAACATAAAAAGAATAAAAAATAGGGCATATACAGAAAGTGATGAAGATGGAGAAGGACAAAGGGAGTAAACAAAGGGGGATAGGAGAGAAATGATGATAAATATAGGGCACATAAGGACATGCTAAAAAATTAAGTAGGGTATGTATATATGGAATAGACAACTTGCTGATAAAGGAGGAGAGAAGAGCAAACAGAGGAAAGGGAGAATGATGATGATGGGAGGGGATGGGAAAAGTCAATAAAGTGAAGTAGATAGACAGAAATAAAAAAAAAAGATAGATAAGAAAAGTATAGACAGCAAGAATCGATAATTATATTAAAAAAAATGGAAGAGATTAGCAAACATATATCACCATTGACGAAAGAAGGAATGAGAAAGAAGAAAAAAAAGGAATAATCAATAAAACAAAAACGTAGACTAGAAAGTAAGAGTTGATAAAGACAAGAAGAGAGAGAGAGAGAGAGAGAGAGAGAGAGAGAGAGAGAGAGAGAGAGAGAGAGAGAGAGAGAGAGAGAGAGAGAGAGAGAGAGAGAGAGAGAGAAAGATTAATAAATAAGGACACAAAGAAGAGATAGAATAAAATGCATGATAATGGAAAAGATAGAAAGCAAGAAAATCAATAAAGCGAAAGATATAGATAGAGAAAAGTGATAAAGATGAAAATAGAGAAAAGTAATAACATAAATAAATCAGTATATAGAATGAGAGAGAGAGAGAGAGAGAGAGAGAGAGAGAGAGAGAGAGAGAGAGAGAGAGAGAGAGAGAGATTCACAAATACTCAAAGAAAATACGATATAAATAACGAAAAGAAAAAAATAATCACAGATAAAGACACAAAGGAAAAATCACAAAAAAAAAAAAAAACGAAGATAAAAGAAGATCTAAAAATCAAGACGAAAGAAGTAGATAGAGAAAAAAACTGATAAAGACAGAAAGGGGAAAAAACATAAAAGAAAGACGAAATATGTAGATAGAAAAAAAAAACGAAGAATATGAAAAGAAGAAAACCAAGAAAACCAATAAGACGAAAGAAGAGGAAAAGGAAAATGTTCGACTCTTGACCAGCAGGGGCACAGGAAACGCAGGTAACAGTGCAGGTGTTTATTCACAGAAGGTGTGAACAGAAGGCTGGAGGTAGGTGATCTCTCGGCGCCAGGCCGCGCACTTCCACTTAACACTTATGACTGAAGCCTAGCTCGTTCACTCATACACGTATTCATGCCTCACACAAGTCTCGCTCATTCACTCGTTCACACAACTAGCTAACAACCACACACCTCCCCCGAGACATAAGGAAGATTCCTTATCTTTGTTATGGCTACCGTAACACATGAAACAAAGTTACAATGATTGAAGTACAGAAAACACGGTACATATACACAAAACAAACACAGCGTACAATGAACACGTACGACTAATCGTAGGTGCTACGGTGCCACCGCACCTGCAGTCGTCTCGGCTCCCTACGCTGTCGGCTGCTTCGACGCTCTGGTTGCTCTCGGCCACGGTGTACCCCGTTACCCTGATGCTCCGGGCTGCCGGGATGGTGGTGTTCCTCGTGACCCTGATGCTGAAGCGCTGCACCGCCATGAGCGGTGTGCTGCTCGACAGGAAGGGGAGCAAGAGGTCTGTGTGGGCGTAGGTGTCTTCTATTACGCCACATCACGCGACCGCTGCCCATCTTGATGAGGTAGTCTCTCCTTCGCCCAACAGCCACGATGACACCCAGGCGATCCCAGAGGCCTGTCGTGTGATCTTGAACGTCGACGTGGCCACCGAGGTGCAGGAGAGGAAGAGTACGGGCGGACGCGTCGTGGCGAAGTTTCGCTTTCTTCCTCAGTCGCTCTGCCTTGGCGTCGCACTCATCAGCAGCGCGCTGCCACTGCTGAGCGTATGAGCGATGATGAGCCGGGACACAGGACCTCATAGGATGACCGAAGAGGACTTGTGCTGGTGATCGCCCTTCCGCCCTCGGAGTGTTGCGCAGTTCCAGCAACCCGCGAGCGAACGCATCCTCGTCCAGGTGTCCCTGCTGTGTGGTCGTGAGGATCAGCTTCTTCACGGACTTGACCGCTGCCTCGGCGTGACCATTGGAGCGTGGATAATGAGGTGAAGATACACGATGCTCCACCCCCCATCGAGCCAGGAAGCGCCGTACCGATGAAGAAGTGAACTGCGGTCCACCGTCAGTCCTCAGGAGAACAGGCACGCCCGTGTCGGCGAACACACCCCGAAGGACACGAACGAGCTGATCAGCCGATGCTGGACGTGAGCATGCAGACACGTGAGGCCACCCAGACAAGCGATCTACATACACGAGGTATGTACGGCCTGCTGCGTGGAAGTAGTCTGCAGAAACTGACTCAAACACCCTGCTGGGTGTGTCCGTGTCCTGCCAGAGAGGTTCGTTGGCTTGGCTTGGTAGGAGTGGACGGCATAGTGAGCATCCAGAAACGACGTTCTCAACGTCTCTGTCCATACCAGGCCAGTACACCGTTTGTCGGGCCCGTCGCTTGGTGCGCTCCATCCCCTGATGACTGTCATGGAGTCGCTCTAGTGTTTCTCGGCGGAGGCTGTGAGGAATAAGAAGCTCCTCGGCCCGTAAACCACCAGGTCGTCGTCTACGGCCAGCAGACTGCGCACCGGCCAGTACGTACGCAAGCGGTGATCGAGGTCGTGGCAATGATCAGGGAAGCCCTCGATGATGACGTTCTTGAGCAAGCAGTACTCCCCGTCTCTTGCTGCTGCGGCACGTACCATTTCCACAGTCTGATCCTGGAGTGGTGCTAAGCGGACGCCGTCCTCATTGGTGGCAGATAACGCTGAGATGACCGCTGAGTGGAGAGGGTCGAGGTCACCAGAAGTAGCAGCATCCTCTTCCTCCACTGGGTCCTGTACTGGAGCACGTGAGAGAGCGTCGTCTGTCAACTCGATGGCCATGGATCCACCAGCCATTGCACGTAAACCTTCCTTTGCTTCGAAGACGCTGGGAAAGGCCTTGATCACAGCAGCAGCGTGCCCCGCACGCTGCTGTGGCGTTGGGTCGTAGGAATGAGGCCAGCTGATCACTTCTGTGGGCGTAGATAGAGGTGGCTGCGAGGCGGTCGGGTACTTGATGGAGCTGTTGCCGGTGTGCTGTTCTTCCCTGCGTAGCGGTCGGATTTGAGCCGGAAAATCTTCGGGGAGGATTCCGAGAGCGATGGAATCGTACCAGCTAAGCAGCGCCCCCTTCACCTCCTTCACCACGCTCACAACAGTCTCAGCTTCCCTGTCGCCCAGTTGCAAGTGCGACGAGAAAGTTCCTACACAGGTGAGGGTGATTACCGGCAGCATAAAGTCCATCACCATCAGCGGGCGCCAAGCTGGAGGGCGGGATTCCAAGGAGTGTTGCCGTGTCGAGGCCAATAACGGTCGTTTCGGCCCCAGAGTCAGGAGTCCACGTAATCTTGTCTCTTCCAGCGGGATGTGTGGCGGTAATGAGCACCTGGGGCGCAGGTCGTGCCGTCACCGTCTTTGTGTATACGCCTGATAAGAGCTGGTATACACTGGCACTGGCTCCCCGCCTCGGGCCTGCACCGCGATGAGGAGAGACAGTTGAGGAACTCCTCGAAGCTCCTCGTCGTTTCCTCACTGTCTGCTGACATACACTCGCAAAATGCCCTCTTTTCCCGCAGTTACGACACACTTTATCTATTGCCTGGCATCCCCTTTTGTCACTGCGACAATCTTTGCCACAACGATAACAGCCCGTGGGGCTTGAGCCCCCGAAACTGCCCTTCCTGTAGTTCGAGACAGCGTTCACACCATGGCTCGAAGAGTGAGAGCCGCCCCTTAGTACTGCACTACACTGGTTAGCGCTCTCTGATGCTCTGCAAATATCTATGGCGTTTTCAAGGGTGAGTTTCTTGTTTTCCAGCATGCGTTTCAGAGCCACTTCGTCTCGTGTCCCAACGACAATTCTGTCACGCAGCTGATGGTTTATGCACTGGTCGCAAAAGTCACAGAAATTGGCGATTTCCTTTACAGCACATAAAAAGTCGTCAAAACCTTCTTGCGTTTCTTGCACGCGGGAGTAGAAGTCTCTTCTAT
>NC_087195.1:3785000-3790000 GCF_035594125.1 Scylla paramamosain
CACGAAGGAGGGAAGGAGGGAAGGAGGGAAGAAGGAGGAGGAGGAAGAATAAGCATGTCAGGATAAAGGAGACAAAAATAATGGAGATAATGAAGAAGAGGAGGAGAAAAGGAGGGAAGGTCAAGAGAAAATGAGAGAGAGAGAGAGAGAGAGAGAGAGAGAGAGAGAGAGAGAGAGAGAGAGAGAGAGAGAGAGAGAGAGAGAGAGAGAGAGAGAGAGAGAGAGAGAGAGAGGAATGAAGGAAAGAAGGAAGAGAAGGAGGGATGAGTTCAGAGATGTAGGAGAGAAAATTATACAAAGGAGGAAGAGGAGGAGGAGGAGGAGGAGGAGGAGGAGGAGGAGGAGGAAAAAAACAAAAGGAGGAGAAGAGAAGGAGGAGGATGACAAGAATATAGAAGTAGAGAGAAGGCAGGATAGGAGAAAGAGAGGGAAGAGAAGGCGAGACAAAGAGGAGGAGAAAAGAAAAAGAGGGAAGAGAATGTTAAAGACAGGGAAGTAAAACTAATATAATAAAGAAGAGGAGGAGGAGGAGGAGGAGGAGGAGGAGGAGGAGGAGGAGGAGGAGGAAGAGGAGGAGGCCAAAATTAACATGTATTTTTCTTATAAACTTTTTTTGTTCGTATTTTCTTATTAACCAATTTTTTCTCTTCACATTTTTCTAATCAGACTTTTTTTTTCTTTTCCTTCTTCTCTTTATCAGATTTTCTTTCACCCTGTTACTTGATCTTTTAGCTTAATAGGATAAATGCTACTCTCTCTCTCTCTCTCTCTCTCTCTCTCTCTCTCTGAAATTCACCAATATATTACATTTTCACATTTTCAAATCACATTTCCTTGCATTCTTTCTTAACTTTCCTTCCTCTTCCTTTTATTACGCACATTCTTTTCATTCCCTCCCCTAATCCTCTCTCTCTCTCTCTTTCTCTTTCTCTCTATATATATAAGTTTCAATACAATTTGTACTTTCCATAAACTTTTCTTTCCTTTCTTTCATATCTGTTCTCATTCTATATCTTCCCCTCCTATTTACTTTTTCCAAATTCTATCCTTATCTCTCTCTCTCTCTCTCTCTCTCTCTCTCTCTCTCTCTCTCTCTCTCTCTCTCTCTCTGCAACAGGTGAGCAAACAGGAAAGGTACAAAATTCCCTCTCTCAGGTATCCCGCCGTCAATTGTTGGTGAGTTCCTTACTTGGCATAATCCGCGCTGAGTCCAATCCACACTGAATCCGCATCCATCCGACTTCGTGATCCGACTGCAAGCTTTTGGTAATGCGATTTCGATTTGGGGAGGATATTGTGGTTTTGCTGTGTGTTTGGGGGGGGGTAGTGGTTCAGTGAAGAGAGGACGAGAGAGAGAGAGAGAGAGAGAGAGAGAGAGAGAGAGAGAGAGAGAGAGAGAGAGAGAGAGAGAGAGAGAGAGAGAGAGAGAGAGAGAGAGAGAGAGAGAAGATGTGTGTGTTTGAAGGGGATGGGAGCAAGGTGGGTATGTGTTTGGAGGTGAAGGGGCTGCGTGAATGTTGGGGAAGGTGTGTGTGTGTGTGTGTGTGTGTGTGTGTGTGTGTGTGTGTGTGTGTGTGTGTGTGTGTGTGTGTGTGTGTGTGTGTGTGTGTGTGTGTGTGTGTGTGTGTTTTCTTATCTCTTTCTAATACTACTATATTTTTCCAACTACTACTACTACTACTTCTACTACTACTATTACTACTACTACTACAACTGCTACTACTACCAACACCACTACTACTACCACTGTCATTACGCTTATTTGTACTTCCTCCTCGTCTTCTTCCCCTCTCCTCCTTCTCCTCCTTTTCCTCCTCCTCCTCCTCCTCTAACTACTACTACTACAATCACTATCACTAGTAACATATGTGAAAGAGCAACTGTAAGAAAAAAAAATAAAGGCAAAAACTGTACATGGTTGAATGCGTGTGAGTATAAACGTGTGTGTGCGTGTGTGCGTGTGTGTGTGTGCTGTACGCAACTTCCGGCGCAGTGAGGAAGAGAGGAGACAATACACGGCAACAAAACGCTAAGATGCCGAGGCGGGGGGATAACAATGCCAAAATAAGGAAGGAAAAGCAGCCACGACACTTATCCCCCTCCTCCTCCTCCTCCTCCTCCTCCTCCTCTTCCTCCTCCTCCTCCTTCTCCGCCTACTCTTCCTCCCTACCCGTTAATTTAAAGGGGAAGTAAGTTTAAAGGGGCGTAAAAAGAGTGTTAAGTGGTTAAACGGGTTAGCAGGGAAGGGAAACGCTACTTAAAACTGGTTATTACTTAAACCCCAGCTCAGAACACACGCTACACACGGGGACTGAAGGAAAATGCACTTATAAATAGAGATGTGGGGGAAAAATACACAAAATACGCCAAATAGTAAATGAAGATAGTGAAAGATGAATAAAAGTGAACTGTTTAGAAGCTGGTTATTAGATACTTAAAATAAAGATTAGTTACTTATAAATAGAGATGTGGGGAAAGATACACAAATACGGCAAATAGTAAATGAAGATAGTGAAAGATGAATAAAAGTGAAATGTTTAGAATTAATTAGTTAGTTAATTAAAGGCCAGCTCTGAATGCACACTTCCTCAGGCACGGGACACTGAAGGAAAATAGACTTATAAATAAAAAAAAAAAAAGTTATGTATGAGTAAGATATAATAAAAAAAAATACTTAAAGGCTTGTTATTAGTTACTTGAAGCTTACTTACGCACGGGAAGTGAAGGAAGAATACACTTATATATAAAGAAGTGAGGAAAAATAGACTTTAATAAAAAAAGTAAAATTAAACTACTCAAAACTTACTTAAATCCAGAATGATAAGCTTCCTTAAGCACGTAAAAGTAGAGAAAGAGAGAGAGAGAGAAAAAAAAAAGAAAGAAAATACACTTACAAATTAAAAAAAATATATATATATCACAGTAAAATCAATAAATAATTCTGAGATAAATACACACGTTGATTAACAAAGCAAGTCATGTCATAGGTTAGGTTAGGTAAGGTCAGGTCAGGTCAGGTTAGGTAAGGTCACGTCAGGTTAGGTTAGGTTAGGTTAGGTCAGGTTAGGTTAAGTTTGGTTAGGTTAGGTTAGGTTAGGTTAGGTTAAGTTAGGTTAAGTTAGGTTAGGTTAGATTAGGTTAAGTTAGGTTAAGTTAGGTTAGGTTAGGTTAGGTTATTTTTGCATGGTGACAAACAAAATATAATCAATGGATATGAAATTAAGATACCTGTATTTATTAAAGTAACAGGTAAGGAGATAAAACTTATTTGATCACAGGTGAGAATGTAAAGAGAGAGAGAGAGAGAGAAATGAAGGTGAGAGAGATAGAGGGAGAGGAGGAGAGAAGAATGTAAGGGAGGAAGAAAGAAAGGAAGGAAGAAAGGAAGGAAGGGAATGAGAGAGAGAGAAAATCAATAAAGCATAAATAACCTTCAGGAAAAGTGAAAGTAGCAGCAGCAGTAGTAGTAGTAGTAGCTCTCTCTCTCTCTCTCTCTCTCTCTCTCTCTCTCTCTCTCTCTCTCTCTCTCTCTCTCTCTCTCTCTCTCTCTGAACGAACAAACAAACATATAGTCTTTAAGGAAAATACCCCCTCCCTCCCTCCCTCTCCCCCTCTCTCTCTCTCTCTCTCTCTCTCTCTCTCTCTCTCTCTCTCTCTCTCTGGCGGACAAATCTATTACAGGAAGGCATAACTCAGCCTTAAACGAATGGCAATAATAGCAGGCAAATGAATGGTAATAATGATAATAACAAGAATAAACGAAGGAATAATGTACGTTCACAGTTGACTTTATAAACAGAGTGAACAGATTCGATAAGAGATCATGTGTGTGCAATTAACTTTGAGGAGAGAGAGAGAGAGAGAGAGAGAGAGAGAGAGAGAGAGAGAGAGAGAGAGAGAGAGAGAGAGAGAGAGAGAGAGAGAGAGAGAGGGAGAGACAGACAGTGTGAATTTAATTTTTGTAAAAGGAAAATGAGAAAAACACTTGAGTTGAATACGGGGAGAGAGAGAGAGAGAGAGAGAGAGAGAGAGAGAGAGAGAGAGAGAGAGAGAGAGAGAGAGAGAGAGGACAAAGGGGGGAGGGGAGTTTAAGGACAACTATCGACCACACCCAACATTAACACACTCCCCCCAAGCTTTCCCCTCCCACCCCCCTCCCCAACTCCCCCACCTCCGCTCCCCCTCCCTTCTCTCCCTCTCTCCCTTCCAAAAATGGCGACCACGAACTACTATTGTTGACCTGAGAGAGAGTTAAGAGGGCGCCGACTTGGTGAAGCTGGCTCTTATTTTACTCTCTCTCTCTCTCTCTCTCTCTCTCTCTCTCTCTCTCTCTCTCTCTCTCTCTCTGGATTATTTTTTTTTCTTTTTCTTTCTTTTTTTTCTCGTTATAATTTCTTTCCTATTTCAGTTGCATTCTCTCTCTCTCTCTCTCTCTCTCTCTCTCTCTCTCTCTCTCTCTCTCTCTCTCTCTCTCTCTCTCTCTCCTCCCACCTGTCATCGCCTACTATTGTTACAAGTCTTGTCTTAAACAGGTAATAATTACACCTGGCCCTAATTACCGACCTGACCCACCTGTCTCGCCTGTCTATGTACGTACGTGCGTGTATGTATGTGTGTCCGTGTGCGTTTCCCCCAGTCCGTTCAGGTGTACATTTGTGTAAACCTATTATTTATTTCGTGTACACTCATCCCTCACTTATTTCTCACTAATTTTAACTTTCCCTCTTGTCTTTACACGCTACCTCCACATTTATGAAGCTTAAACCTCTAACCAACCAATAGGAAACAAGCATTAAGCACAACTCGCATTCCTATTGGCTGTCAGGAAGCGAGAGTTGAACAGTATAGGCAGCGTCGGGGAGTATCGAACCTGTCTCCCAGTTGGCTGAAATGCAAAATGACAGATGAGCCAGGCAAAAACACAGGTCGCCAAATTGGTTTCAGGAGGGAGAATACCTGGGCAAACCTCACCTGTGCTCCGTGCCTCCCTTAATTACGAG
>NC_087195.1:3792500-3820000 GCF_035594125.1 Scylla paramamosain
GGACGTAAGGCCGACAATAGCCTCGAAAACAAGTCAAAATTAGTCATTATAAACGTTTAAGAATTACAAACGTCCACCTCTTCAATTTTTTTTCCGAGTATTTCTTTCTAATCTCCGTGTTTACTATTCCCTCTATTTATTATTATTATTACTATTACCATTGCACTTCTGGGTTGATTCCCGTTTTCTCCACGCCCCGGCCTCCATTTTCTCCAGCCCGGCCGTGGAACACCTTGCACAGGGGGGGGGTAAGGGGGGAGGCACGGGGAGGAGGTGGGGTATTTGTGGGGGGGAAGGAGGAGGGGATAGAGGCGAGGGAGGAACTGGGAGCTGATAAAGGGGAGAAGGAGGAGGAGGAGGAGGAGGAAGAGGAGGAGGAGGAGGACAGGTAACAAAATAGACAGGTGCGATAAAAAGGTATAGACAGATGGACAAATGTGGTGGCTACCGGAAACTCGGGACAAGTAAGGGAGGATAACAGTACAAGTGTGGATAGGTGGAGGTGTGGAGGAGGTGTGGAGCTGTTGAGGTGAGGTGGAGACAGGTAAAAAATGTAGGTATTGTCACACCTCTTGATTGATTGTGTCCTCAGGTGAAGAGGAGGAGGAGGAGGAGGAGGAGGAGTGGCAAGGAATAGGGACTATTGAAGAAGGGAGGAGCAAGAGGGAGAAGGAAGAGTAATGCTGAGGAAATGGAGGGATGAGAGAGAAATATGAGAGGGATGGGAGGAGGAGGAAGAGGAGGAGGAGGAGTAATAGGAGGAGACTGGAAACACGAGAGGGTGGAGGCGAGGCAGGGATGGGTGGGGCAGGAAGGGGCACTTGAATGGGGGGAGGGGTGAGGAAGGGGCAGTTTGTACCATGGGGGGCGGGGTCCTCACGCCTTGGTGGTGAGGTCCACGGGGGTGGGGGGCGTTTTAGTGACGGTGGGCGGGGAGACTGGGGGCGACACGGGGGTGGAGGAGGCCAGGGGGGGCAGGAGGCGTTGCCGCTTGACGCTCAGGTCCATGGGGGCGTCCTGCTCTGGGGCGGGGGCGGCCTCCCACACCCGGGGGCTGAGGGCGTGCGGGCCTTCACCCAGGGGAGAGTCAGCCACCCGTTTCCTGGGGCAGGGGAAGCCGAGGGGGAGGGCAAAGGGGGGCAGGCCGAGGGGGGGCGGGGCGAGTGGTGGCGGGTACTCAAACATGGGGCGGGTTGGCGAGGCGGGGCCGCGGGGACTGCTGGAGGAGGGGCGGTCCTTGGGGGGGCTCTGTGGCGGGTGGGGGCGGGGCACGGGGGGCACGAGGAGGGAGGGGGCGAGGCCTGGGTAGAGGGGCAGGGAGGGGTAGAGGCGGGAGTAGAGGTGGGAGGCGTGCAGCAGGGACAGGCCGGGGTGCAGGCCGTACAGAGACAAGCCTGCCGCCGCCGCCGCCGCCGCCTCCCGCCGCCCCCCGCCGCCCTCCTCCTTGCCGGACACCTTGCACAGCTCCACCTCCACGCTGCCCTCGGACGCGCAGCTCTCCGGCGAGGACATGAGCGGTGAGTCCATCTTGCCCTCGTCCTCTGACTTGGAGGGCGACAGGGCGGGCATGGAGGCGGGGGACAGGGAGAGAGACCCCGCCAGCCCCCCCGGCAGGTGTCCCCCTGGCCCGCCACCCCCTCCCCCGCCCCCCTCCAGCCCCTTGGAGAGCTGGGACGCCTGTTCCTGCAGCAGGCAGTGGATCTTGAACCAGTTGGAGCGGCGGCCGTACCTGTCGCGGAACAACAACAACAAAAGATACATGAGTTAACTTTCCTCCAGCATTCTCTCCTTCCCACTCCCTTCTCCTCCTCCTGGTCCCTCCTCCTCATTCCTCCCTCCTCACCCTCCTCCTTCCCAGTCCCTCTTCCTCCTCGCCCATCCCTGCCACACCCTGCCGCCGCCCTGTCACATCCTTTCTGCCAAACTATCCCCACTAAACTCCCCAGCCTTCCTACACTTACTGTCCTCCCGTCACACTGTTCCCTGCACACTCATTGCTACACCCTCCTATGCTACCCTGCTATAATACACGCCCTGGCACGCTCCTCTCCCTTCTGTCTATACGCTTATCCTTTTATCTCTGCATTATACCCACCTTATTCTCTTTGTCTTTCCTCTTGCCCTCGTCTTTCCCGCTGTTTTGAACCTACACCCTCTTCATCTTTACACTCCTCTCTCCCTCTCCCTCCAATGTACTACACCCTTTCCTTCAGCGTTCTAACCCCACTGCTTCCCCTCCCCTTCCTTTCTACACCATCCCAACCTTTCCTAAACCCTCCCATCCCTTCCCACCTTTAGATATCAGAAAATTGCTTTAGTTCTTAAGCTAAGCAAGCCATGACCACCAGCTTATGTCCCCACAATGGTGAGCTAACTTAACCTCACCCAGTGCATGAGAATTCGCAGGTAAGTAAAGGTCATAGTAGGAAAAAGATGCATTATATAAACAGCTCCAAGATCACGTGGCAAATAAGTCACCCTTAGTATGGAGCTTTGTTTACTTTCCCCCCCGTCAGAATGTGTAAGAGCCTAAGTGTCCTTTTGCAGATTGAAAGCTCTGGGTGAAATATGAATGTGAAAGTAAATCGCTACCCTTGTTTGGCGCGTTTCCTGAATATCTCAATCTGTTATCGATGGCTGTGCTGGAGTTTGGGGCTAAAATATCACCGATTTATCATACAAAAGTTTATACAGTGACTCCCACAGGCACGGGTAGTATTTATGTCGCATCTTCCAAGGGCTAGTACTATTGTTGCTGTTGTTACTATTACTACTGCTGCGAGAAGAGAAGGAGACGAGGAATAAAAGAATGATAGTGTTGATGATAGTTATGGTAAAGATGAGTTAAAACAATGAAAGCAGTAAGTGGAAAGCAGGCACGAGAATAATACTAAAAACAGCAGAATAAGAAGAAGAAACAATAAAGACGTGAACAATGACAAGGATGATGATAAAGGTTCTAATGGAGATGGAAGACGAAAGATAAAAGATTCGAGACAAAAAGAGAAACTGAAAAGAACAATGGAAGGGAAAAATAAACACAAAGCACAGGTAAATTTAGAACACAGGTGTAAGAGAAAGCAAACCACCAGTCACTTATGCCCCAAACAAGCAAAAAAATAAATAAATAAATAAAAAATAATGGAGCAATGGTAGAGAAACAAATAAATAAATAAATAGAAAACGCTAGTTAATTTAGAGTACAAGTAAGAGAAAGGGAAAAAACAAGCAAGCGATCACGAACTACCAACTCGCCCTAGGAAACCAAATAAAGACCACAAAGCGAAAAACTGAAATAAAGAAAAAAGGAAGGAGAAAAAACAAAAACCTAGACACAAATAAACTTAGAGTGCAGATAAGAAAAAAAAAAAAGAAAAAGCAAGTCACCAGCTACCAGCCACTAACAAACCCTCAGAAAACTAACAAAGGCCACAAAAAGATAGAAATAAAACAAAACGAGAGAAAAAAAATGAACAAAAAGCACAGTTATAAGAACAAATCACCAGTCACCAACCACAAACACGCCCTCAGAAAACAAAGGCCACGCATTCCTCACCTTGAGCCGCTCTTGGACATGCCCACCATGAGGCACTTCCGGAGCCTGCACGCCTTGCACGAGGTTCTGTTCTGCTTGTTGATCACGCACTGCCCGCCGTTCTTACACTCGTGCACTTGTGACAGATTGTTGTACGTGCGGCCGAAGAACGACTGGGAACGGGAGGAGAATGTGTTGATTAGAAGAGCAGTGAAAACCTAACATAACAAAACCTAACCAAACCTAAAATAACCTAACATAGTTCAACCTAACCTAACCTAACATGTTGATTAGAAGAGCAGTGGAAACCTAACTTAACATAATCTAAATAAAACGAAATCTAACCTAACTTAACCTAACCTAACCAAAACATAATCTAACTGCAAAAAGAACGTGTTAAATACGACACCAGTGAAAACCTAACCTAACTTAACTTAACCATAACGTAACCTAACTGGGAAAAGACCGCGTTAATTGGGACAGCAGTGAAAACTTAACCTAATCTAAGCAAACCTAAACAAAACCCAACCTAACTTGAACTACCCAAAACCTAACCTAACCACCGTGGGAAAAGAGCATGCTAATTGAGACAGCACTGAAAACTTAATCAAACCTAACCGAAATGAATGTATCAATTTGGAGAACAATGAAATCAGAGGCCAAATTACCTGTGATAACTTACCTGGCAGTGCTAATTCAGGTGACTACGAGTAAACTTTATTGACACAAAAAGATAAGGATTTTCACGTAAGGGAAATGAAAACAACGACTAGACAGAACATGAAGGTGTCACTTAGAAGAACAGTGATAGCAGTAACAACAGTAACAGCTCACCTGCCGCCGCTAATACAGGTGACTAAGGTGTATTGGCGCGGCAAGGTGAAAAGTCTCAAGGTAGAAAAATTAAAACGCTGGGATGTTTTCTTTAGAATGAGGGAGACGAAATGGGGAGTGATAGGAGGGTGAGTGAGAGAGAACAGGGTGAGTAAGGGTGAATGGGAGGTGAGAGAAGAATAAGGGAGCAACGAAAGGGATAAACAGAAGATGATACAAAAGTCATAAGAACTTGAAAGGAATGAGTAGAAGAATGAGTAATGATGAATAAGAAGAGAGGGATAAAGGAACGAACGATAAGGATACAAAATAAGTGTAAGTAGACGTTGTAAATCACAGGAACGTACGGAAAGAAATGAAAGATGAACGATAAAAAAAAATGCGAAGAGGAACGAAAGAGAAACGATAAGAATAAAAAGAAATGTGAGAAGATTTTTATTGCAAATGACGTTGTAATAGTCACAGGAACAGGCAATGAACAGAAGACAACCTGGAGTAATGGAGCGAGAGAGATGAGTGACTGACTGAGTGAGTGAGTGAGAGGGACCGTGAGAGGAAGCATTAGGAAGGATATTTACGAGGGAAGAGATGAGTGGTGATGGGAAGTGATGGGTAATGAGCGCTGTGTGGGAAGATAAGAGGAAAAACAGACCAATAACAAAGAAATAACAGTGTTTACGGGAACGTGATGGGGGCAAACAGGGGGACGTGATGGTGTGATGGGGGGGGGGGGGAGGAAGAATCATAATAGCGTTTAGTTGTCAAGATGAATGTGTCCTCGTGTGTAGGGCGTCTCACCTTGCATCCCTCACAGGTGAAGGCCCCGAAGTGGAAGCCAGCAGCGGGCTCTCCACACACCTTGCACAGCTGGTTCATCCTGCAGGAGGGAGAGAAAGGGTTGTATGTTAGTTTTCCTCCTTCATCGCCTCCATTATTTGTCTTTCACTTGATTTTTTTTGACATACACTTTTTTTTGGTAAAGAATAAAGGAGTTTTGTTTTAGTGGAGAAAAAGGGAGTTTGTCTTGCTTTCCTTTCATCTTCGCCTCCTTCACTCCCTCCTTGAATCCCTCCTTCATTTATATTTTTCATTTTCTTTAGTTATTGAATTATACATTATTTCTCATTGTGTGTGTGTGTGTGTGTGTGTGTGTGTGTGTGTGTTAGTTTCCTTCCTTCGTCGCTTTCTTCATTCCCTTCCTTCATCACTATTTTTCACTTGTTTTCTTTCTAGTTATCGAGTTTATACATTTATCTATTCATTTATTTATTTATTTGTATATGTAAAGAAGTGCGTGTTAGTCTCCCTCCTTCATCTCCTCCCTCGTTTACTTCATTATTACCTTTCTCCTTCATTCATTCACTATACACGTAAACAGGTATTCTTCATTACCCCCATTCATTCTTTTTCTTCCTTCCTTCTTTCTTTAGTTTCCTTTCTCATGTAGGAAGGAAAGAAATAAAGAAGAATGTGTCAAGTTGTCTTCTTTCCTCCTTTCCTTCCTCGTTTTCCTTTTTTCTTTATTTATTCATTCCTTCACGTCTCCCTTCTTTCATTAACGTCTCTTGAATTCTGTTAGGTATTTTCTTTCCTTCCTTCATCCATCCACTCCTTTATTCCTTCATATCCTTCCTCCGTTTTATTTTACATTCTTTTTTTAATATCTCTTCATTCATCCTTCCCTTCCTTACACATTCATTCCTTCAGTTACATCTCTGCTCGTATTTTCTCCATTCATTCAGTCCTTCCTTCCTTCCTTCCATCCTTCTTCCATTCAGCCCTTCCTTCCTTCACATCCTTCTTTCATCACCCATTTATTCCCTCCTTCACCTACTCACTGTGTTTCATCTCTCTCTTCTTTCACTCCTTCCTTTACAATTTCCTTCATTTACTCCTACCTTCCCTCTTTCCTTCTACACTTCCTTCATTGCACATTCACCCCTTCATTCCCTTCTCCTCCCTTATTTTCTCTCGCATTCCTCCTAATATTTCCGGCATGCCAGTCTCTTTATGCTACCAGAATCTTGCTGAGGTATTCCAGGCACATAGTTTTCCATTCATCCTCCAATTATTAATAAACATCTTTCTTTTCCAGGCAAGCGAGGCAGGCATGTGGGCGGAATGCATAAGGAATCAGCTGACCATTGCGAGAAAGAGGGAACGCTGGTAAAAAATAAAAATAAATAAATAAAAAGGCAGATTTTAACTACATGAAGACCTTCTGGGTAGGGAGGAATGTGTGAGGGGCTGATTGAACAGGTGTTTGTAAGGTGATTTTGTGATGATTCTTAAGTGGTGTTTAGTTGTAAGTCGTAAAGGAAGTAGAGTCTGGTGTGGCAAGTTTGATCCTATTCTGGTTGGAAAAGTCGGTGATTCTATAAGTGAATTTGTCAGATCTGGTGTGACAAGGGTTAATTAACGACAGGAAACTTCATCCCTTTTTCCGGTAAACTCTGGAGCTCCCTGCCTGCTTCTGAAATTTCCTCCTTCCCATGATTTAACTCTTTCAAAAGGTTTCAAGACGCTTATCTTTCAATTTTCGACGATTCTCTTGATGTCTCTTTTGGGACTGGCGCATAAGTGGGATTTTTTTTTTTCGGTTTTGTTTCCCTTGGCCAGTGACACTTACGTAAAATAAATAAATAAATAAATAAATAAATAAATAATAAGGGAGTGATTCTAAATGATGCTCCGGTGATGCTTAGCGGCGAAGACTAAAGGAATTGTTCAGATTCTAATGTGACAAGCTTCAGAATCCGGTGACAAGGCTTCATTAATTGCAAGTGATTAAGTGATCCTCCAGTGATGCTTAGATGTAAGGAATAAAGAAATCAGTCAGAATATCGTTTGGCAAGCTTCAGAATCTGTCATGACAAAGCTTCACTAACAACAGGTGATCCTAACGTGACTCTAAGCTAATTCTCAGATGACGTTTAGCTGTAAATAATGAAGGAAGCACCATCACGTGTGCCAAGCTTAAGAATCCAGCTTAATAAACTTCAAAATCTGATATAACAAGGCTTTACAAATAACAAATGGTTCTTAAATGATTCCCAGGTGATTCTCAGGTAAACAATAAAGCAATAAGGTAGAATCACACGCAGTACCTCAAGGGGAGCTGCCATCTCTATCTTGACACAGGTGCAAATTAATATATACTAAGGTACAATTGTGGCTAGATGTCAAGTAAGCAACCCCCCTCCCCCTCTCTCTCTCTCTCTCTCACTGCCTCTACCTTCCGTGTTCTCTCGTTTTCTCTCACTCTTAAGGCCTCTGAACCACTGACAATCTCCGCACACGAGAGGAAGTGATTTGAACGCAAGGAATTAGTGGGATTAGTGAAAGCAGCAATAATACCCAAGATGAAACACGACTGGAGAGGGAGAAAGCGTGAGGAAGAGTGGAGGAGACGAGGCTAAGAGTGAAGTTTAATTGCAGTCATAATTCATGACACCTGGAAATTTGTTGGCTATGTTGGTTGACTCTCGCGGTTCATTTAGTGATGCTTTTCTGAGTGGCATTTTTCTGAGAGTTGTCTTTTATTTTTTTTTTGTTTTTTGTTGTTTTACGTGTCTCTCGGTTCATTTAGTGTTGCTTTTCTGAGTGGCATTATAAACAGTTTTCTTTCTTTTTTGTTTTGTTTTACGTTTCCTTGGTTATCTCCCGTGATATGTAAGAATAAAGCAAAACAAGGGAATAAGGGAAATAAGGAAGAAGAGGATGATGAATAAAGAGAAGTTTGTGAGTTTTATGTCTGAAGAAATGGCAGATTGACAGTGATATTGTAAGAACCTTTCATTTTTTTTTTTATGTTCTCCCTTGACCAGCCTTCTTGACATAAAAAAAAAAAAACACGCAAGGGAAGAAATATTATCAAAACTTATAGAAGAAAATGATGCAAAAAGAGGAATTAACGTGTTTTCAACCTGATAAATAGAAAAAAAACACGCAATAAAAAAAAACACGAGAAAAGAAAAATTACCGAGTTTTTAGTCTGACAAACAGAAGATTCTTAGCTCGCAGGACACAGGACAGATAACCCACCAGACACAATGGAAATGGACGTGCTGTACTGCTCCACCACTACCAATGACTGCCACGCATGCAGCAGCCCCCACAGGCACCAAGATAGCCGAGAAAGTAGGAAATTTTCATAAAGGTACCAAAACTTCTCATGCGCGTCCCAGGAAGGCGCCCAGACCAGACCACCACAGCATCCCAAGTCTGTGATGTTGATTGCCTCTCTGAATGTCCCTTTGACCTCCTCCTCCTCCTCCTCCTCCTCCTCCTCCTCTTATTTGTCACCTCAATTTTCTAATGTATCTTTTGTGTCTTATTTCTCCTCCTCCTCTTCTTCCTCCTCCTCCTGTCGCATAGAAGACACCTGCAAAACCAAGGGGAGGAGTGGAGGAGGAGGAGGAGGAGGAGGAGGAGGAGGAGGAGGAGGAGGAGGAGGAGGAGGAGGAGGAGAAGGAGAAGGAGAAGGAGAAGGAGAAGGAGAAGGAGAAGGAGAACGAGGAGGAGGAGGAATAAGAAACAAAAGATGCATTAGAAAATTAAGGTGACAGATGGAGGAGGAGGAGGAAGAGGAAGAGGAAGAGGAAGAGGAAGAGGAAGAGGAGGAGGAGGAGGACAGAAGAACAGACGACCAGGGACTCCTCTTTGCTTGCATCCAGTGTCTCCTGCTCCCCGTGGCGCTGAGGAGCATAGCAAGACAGTGATCGCGTCTGGCAGTCCCGCCCAATGCAAGCCAATGAGGGAAAGCCACTGTACCTGCAGAAGCCGAGCGTCACCTTCGTGGAGGCTTAATGACACAGGTAATACAGGTCATTAGTCCCTCACCTGCTTAAGACACGGTGTTTAATTAACCCTTTGATTTCTATTTGGTATGTTTTTCCTTAATTTCTATTCACCTTGAGGCACCTTTTCTTGTTCCACAGCCACCTCCAATCTTTTAACTGGGTAGAAATTGGAAAATCTATTGTTTGTGTTTCCTTTCTCTCTCTTGTAGATGCTTATAAAGATTTCATGCCTTACTTCTGGTGTTGTTAATTGTTTCGTATTGCACTGAAAGGGTTAAGGTTCTGATGGTCGTTATTCATTATACTTTTCTCAATGTTATGTTTTCAGTGTGTTATTTGCTCAAAAACTCTTATTCTTTCCTCTTCTTCTTCTTTGTCTTATTAATCTGCTTTTATATGTTGTCGCCAATATCTTCTGTCTTGTGTCTTTTTTCATTGTTCGTTATTTCTTTCTCAACATTCAAAATTTGTCTTTTTGTTTTCTTGAAACTCTTGGTATTCTTTTCGTTACCCATTATTCCTATCTTAACACTCGTATATTCACAGCTTATCTATATTTTCTCAGAACTTTTGAAATTATTTTCTTAACATTCTTATATCAATAATTTACCATCCTTTACTCACAACTCTTGAATTTACCCTTCTCTCAAACGCTTATTTATTTATTCTTGCATATTTTACAATTTTCTCCTTAACTTCATTGTCATTCTTTGTTTACACTATTACAACCTTTCTTTTAGCTTCTTTGTTTCACCGACCTTATTTTCCCACAGGTAAACTCATGAGCTTTATGAAACAGAGGAGACGATTCATCAAACACAAACAAAAGGGGAGGAAGTGAGATGCGACCAGCCAGCAAATAATAATAGTCGTATTTGAAGCGCCGGTGAGCTACAGGTAATACAACGACAAGTATTTTAAGGACGTAATAGGCGAGTGTCAAATAAAATCACTTGCAACAGAAAGAAATGAGGAGACAAAAAGACAAACGGCAACAATAGAAGTGCAATATTTTCCAGGTGTTCACAAGTACTAAGTCACCAGGTACAGGTAGAGCACAGGTGTTTTCAAGCAATCAGTTTTAGGACAAAGAGGAGAACATCAAATCAAATCTCTTAAAATAGAAAGAAATGTGGCGAGATCAAAAGACAAACAATAATGGAAGTACAATTATTCCTCAGGTGTTCTTAATCAAGTCACAAGCAACAGGTGAGCCACAGGTGTCCTAAAGCGAAAGAAGAATCAAACAGGTATCTTTTAAATGTGATAATAAGGCGAGATGGCCCAGGTGAATGCACAGGTATTATTTTTCAGGTGTTCACAAGGAAGTCACAAGCGAAACAGGTAAGCCACAGGTGTTCTAGAGCAAGGAAGGAACAAACAGTGATATTTCCGGATAGCAATGTGGCGCGGTGACCCAAGTGAGTGTACAGGTATCACTGGGGAAGCAGGGAAGGCAAGGCAAGGCAAGGAAGGGTCCACACGCTACCTGTTCGTACCTGGCGAGTCGGAACCTCACCTGGAACTGATAATATCGTACCAAAGCGCGCGAATTCGGACAGGTGTGCCTTGAAACGTTGTACCTGGTAATTTCTGATGCCGACGATACCAATGTCTAAATAATTTTCTGCTGGTGATAATGGCGATAATTCCACGTACTTTCCTTACCTGTGTTTACCTGGGCGACGCGGGTTTGTGAGCGAGTTTACCTGGTGATATTAGTGCGATACTGTTTAATGTCCGCCGTGCGTGGTGATTGCGTGTGAGTGTGTGTGAGTGCGGTGTCGTGGCGGGTAGCGTGGTGTTCTCCGTGGTTTGGTGTGCCTTGGTGACGCTTGGTGACGCCCGTGTTGGTCGTCACAGTTGTTTTAGTGATAAAGAGCCGTGTTTTCTGCTGGCTGTTGTGATTTAGCTAAGAGGCGTGACTCAGATCCTGGCTTCCCGGGGTTTTCAGGGAATTTTCTTGTCTGTTTTTGTTTTTGTCCTTTCTATTATTATTATTATTATTATTATTATTATTATTATTATTATTATTGTTGTTGTTGTTGTTTTTGTTCCCCTTCTTCTTATTATTATTATCATTATGAATGCATCAATTGTGCTACTTATTTATTTTTATTTTGTCTTTCTTTTCTAATCTGTTCGTTGGCTTATATAGATTTTTAGGTCACATCATAAGAAAGACGACTGTTTGTTTGATTGCCTGGTATTTGTGTGTGTGTGTGTGTGTGTGTGTGTGTGTGTGTGTGTGTGTGTGTGTGTGTGTGTGTGTGTGTGTGTGTGTGTGTGTGTGTGTGTGTGTGTGTGTGTCAGGCATTTCCCGCGCACATAATCCAAGAAAGCCAATATGTTTTACATTTAATTTTTCCTCATTTATTTTTGTATTGTTTATCATTATAATTATACCAGGATGATTTGCAATGTAAAATTATACTTGCTATTTGCTACCATAATAATCAGACTCATTTGCATACCTTGTGTTAATTATGCTAATTGGACGCCTCTAGTTATTTGATTTTTTTTTTCTTGCATATAACTAATGGTTTCTAATTAAATTATTACCGAAATTTAGTTTACTTGTTAATATTACTTTCAGTTGCCATTTTTCTGGTTAATTAATTCATGTAGTTTATAGTTCAGCTTTTTTTACTCTCGTCTAATTGAACATTTTTTCTCTCTGGCTTCCTCTGATCATGTTATTACTGGAATTTAGTCCACTTGTTTATATAATCGTTAGTTGTTCTTTTATGATTTTCTTTATTCCTTTCTTATTTAGTTTTAATTTTCCTTTAGTATTTTTTTGTTCTCTTCCTTTGTTTTTTTCTTGTGTTACTTTCCATTCTGTCTTTTCCTTGTTCATGAAAGACTGCATTTAGTCCTTTCCATTTCACTTCTTCATATTACTTTTATTTATGCTCTTATTTTATCGTATACTAAACCTTTCTATGTAAAATTTAACACAAGGGAATCAGACGGTGAAAAATAAACACCAGCAGCACCACCACCACCACCACCACCACGAAAATATCATTTAATTCTTTACATTTCCCTCGACCACATTACTCATTTCCGATTTCTTCTTGCATACTAAAACTTACTGGGTCCTCGTGGCTCGGTGGGCAGAATCATGAACTTCATCTATGCAAAACTCAATACAGAAAAACCAGAAGATAGAAAAGGTAGAAGATTAGACCACCACCACCACCACCGCTGTGACCTTTCCCTCAATCTCTCACTCCTATCTACCACACATAATCGGAGCTTCACCCAAAAGTTTCAGTGCCAGTGAAGTGAATCGGAACATAAGCTTCGCCATAAAGACTCCAATGAACAGTGTCTCGGTGTCATTTGAACGGAGGAAGCCGAGGCAGTGAAACGTTACACCTGAGGCACCTGGAGCAGCGAACACGCCGTTACCTGCAATAAACTCAATAAGGGCAACCACTGGGAGACTGGCGAAGGTGGGGTGCACGAGAATATAGTAAAAAATAGTAAAAAAAAAGTAAATGAAGAGAAATGAAAGTAAGTAAGGCAATCTTTGTGGTATTTAAGGACTGGGAATAGTGAGCCGGACAGAAATATAATACTAGATAAAATAAGAAAGAGCAAGAGAAAAAAATAATAGACAAAAATAATAGAAGAACAAGAGAAATCGTGAAAAATGGATAAAGAATAAGAAGTAAGGAAAATTACAAAGAAACATGTAAATGAGAGAAAAAAAGCAAAAAAAAAAAGAAATAAGACTAAGAAAGGTGGTATTTAAGAACTGAAAATGGTGGGTCAACGTAAACATAATAGAAAACAAGATAAAACAAGAAAAAAAGAGAAATAAGATTAAACAAGACGATGGTGGTATAGAAAAAAGAAATGACACAAGAAATAGATTAAAAAAAAAAAACAAGAAAAAAATACAAAATAAAACCAGACACTCTAGATAGTATTTAAGATCCACTAACATAATTTTTTGTGCCTTAACTCTTTCACAACAAAAAGCAACACTTCGCAGCAAAACGAATGAAACCTTTATAAGCATATACAAGAAAGAAGAGTAGAAAACGGAATAGACCTTGCATTTTTGTCCATATAACGTCTCAAAATGTACCAAACAGCAGAGACAGAATGAAGTAGCGTAAACTCACCTGGGCAAAAAATAAAACAAAATAAAATAAAATAAAATAAATAAATAAAATAATAATAATAATACTGATATCAGGTATTTCCAGGTGAGTCTCTGGAATGATAAAGAAAATGCTACTTCAATTTTTACTTGGGTGTTGGAGAGTTCGACGTGAGGAATTTATGATAATGATCTGGAGTGGGATTAGTGCAATTTTTATCTGGGTGTTGAACAGATTGGCGTTCGGGCGAGAGAGAGAGAGAGAGAGAGAGAGAGAGAGAGAGAGAGAGAGAGAGAGAGAGAGAGAGAGAGAGAGAGAGAGAGAGAGAGAGAGAGAGAGAGAGAGAACAGAGTAGGATTTAAGAGAGATTAAAGAAAATAAACACAAAAGAGAAAAATAAAAGGAAAACTAAAAAAAAAAAAAAGAAAAGTCAAAGAAAAAGCACAGAAAATTGAAAACCAGAGAGAGAGAGAGAGAGAGAGAGAGAGAGAGAGAGAGAGAGAGAGAGAGAGAGAGAGAGAGAGAGAGAGAGAGAGAGAGAGACCTCCAACACTCACAAAGCTCCTTATTTATCTCTTACGGTCCGGTTTGTGTGACATTTTTTTGCTCTCTCTCTCTCTCTCTCTCTCTCTCTCTCTCTCTCTCTCTCTCTCTCTCTCTCTCTCTCTCTCTCTCTCTCTCTCTCTCTCTCTCTCTCTCTCTCTCTCTCTCTTTTATCTCGATCTAACTTGGATTTGTCGTCCGGTCGATGTCCATTCTTGTGTGCACTTGAAGACTGCAATACGTACACACGCAATACGCACACGTTCTCCCCTGTGTGTGCGTTTTCCCGTTCACTTCAAACGTACACACACCCGCAGTGACATTTGAGTACTTATGTATATATTATTTGGTGTGTCTTGTGTTAGTGAATGAAGGAAGAGGGGTGGAGAGAAGAGCCGGGTGGAGGGAAGGAAGTGGAAGGAGAGAGGGACGGGAGAAAAGGAGGAAGGGAAGGAAGGGAGGATAATAGCTGGGGTGGAGAGAGGGAAGTAGGAGAGAGGAATAGAGGGAAGGAAGGAAGAAAAAAGGAAAGGAAAGATATGAAGCATAGATAGATAGGTAGATAAACAGTCGGTAGAAAGAAACAAGGAAAGAAGGTATGGAAAGGAGAAAAAAAGGAAGGAATAAAGGAAAAAATTAAGAATATATATTGAAGAAGAAAAAAAGTCAAAGAAACGAAGAAACAAACAACAAAAAAACAACCAATTAAAAAGAAAAAAAAATTCTCAACAGAAAAAAAGAAGGAAAATGGAGGAAGGAAGAAAGGGATGGAGAAAGGAAGGAAGAAAGATTGTTTTCATACATATTTGCATACCACGTCTCGCATATAGAAAAGCTGACATTCCTTGTATACTCTTAAGGCAGCACAAGGTATTAATTGTACTAAATGAACGCTAATAGAACTCCAAGTACAATTAACTACTTAAAAAAACTACATGAATATTACTACCTTAAACTTTTCTCCCCCTTTCGACCTTCCTTCCTTCCTTCCTTCCTTCATTTTGTATCTTCTTTTCACACTACCATTACTATTATTCCCTTCTCTCGTTCACCCCTTTCCTCCTTACTTTTCTTCTTTTTCTCTTTCTTTTCCTCTTGTTCTACTTGTTTCGTTTCTTCCCTCCTTCATTTCATTCCTAACTTCCTTTCCTTTCTCAATTATTTTTACATTCCTTCCTTTATTCATTCTTTCTCCTACTTCTTTCACTTCATATGGGGTTTAATATTTCTGGCACTACTACTACAACTGCTTCTACTACTACTACTACTACTACTACTACCACTCCCACCACCACCACCAACCCCATACTAATCTATATGCACTAAACTTCTCAAGGAAACAGAGAACATAAGCTAAACCATTGTAGTTTCAGACTGAGGGGACATTTAGTGCTTCTATAAACATCCGCCAACATTAGTACACATTTGAGGGGCGGCGGGAGGGGCACACGAACATACAGACGCATTAACATTACCTGGGCAAATAAAGGTGGCATAAACATCTTGGTATAACTTATTTTAATTGCACCTGTGTCTTGTTTTTGCACCAGGAGTGAGACTGAGAGAGAGAGAGAGAGAGAGAGAGAGAGAGAGAGAGAGAGAGAGAGAGAGAGAGAGAGAGAGAGAGAGAGAGAGAGAGAGAGAGAGAGAGAGAGAGAGTCCTTTCCAACACATCAGAAACACATTAGCGTGAGAAATCCGACAATGACGCTAAATGTTAAACTAGGTTACCGTTTTCTTTGCAGTGTATCGCGTTTTCTTTCAGGTTAGACTTTTATTTCCTTATTCTCTTCTTTTACTCTTCCATTATCAAACAATTTATCAACTGTATGTCGAAGAGGATTAAGATTAAGAACAAGATGAGAATGTGTAACTCTCTCTCTCTCTCTCTCTCTCTCTCTCTCTCTCTCTCTCTCTCTCTCTCTCTCTCTCTCTCTCTCTCTCTCTCTGTCGCTAACAAGACTTTCCTGTATCGTACCTTCCCTCTCTTTTTACTTCCTTTATGTTAATTTTTATCACCTTCTTCCTCCCCTTTCTACATTCCTTTTATTTCTTCATTTCCCAAGTACCCTTTCATATTCTTTCCTAATTTTATTTATTTTGAATATTATTAGTCTATTTACAAGTATCTTTTCTTTCCTCTTCCTTCCTTCCTTTCTTTCTTTCCTTATTCTTTTTTTTTATACTTCCGCTCTCCTTTCTTCTCCATTCCATTGTTTTAATTTAGGCGCTTTTTGTCTCTTTATAAATGTTGATTATGTTCTTTCTTTCCTCCTTTCCTTCCTTTCTTCCTTGCTTTATTCCTCATCTTTCATTTTCCTTCCTTCCTTCCCTTCCTCCTACTTCACACTTACCCTCTTCTCTCCTCCCCTTATTAAACTTTCCCTGTCTCCTTCCCTTCCTTGTTTTCTACCTTCCTTGCTCTTTTTCTTCCATCCTACTTTTTTTATTTTCTTCCTTTCCTTCCTCTTTTTCTTCCATCCTTCTTTCCTTTCTTCCATCCTTCCTTCTTACCCTCCCGTCCTTCCTTTCTCTCCTTCCCTTGTTTACCTCCTTACAGGTAGCCCCTCCTTCCCTCCCTCTATTTCTTTACCTACCTCATCCATTCTTTCTCCTCCTCTCCCTCCCACTCCCCACTCACTCTCCCTCTCTCCCTCCCTCTCTCCCTCCCCTCTCCCTGACAATCTTCTTCCGTCAGAATTACCCATGATGACTCAGCGATACATTTTCAAAACACCAAATTGGATTATTCACCTGGATGCCTTTTTTTTGCCAATTAGCACCAGGTGGAGGCACAGGTAAGGTGTGGGTATCTTTTTTTTTGTTATTGTTTTACTTTTTTGGGTGTCTTTTTTTTTGTGGTTTGCTTGTTGTGGTTTGGGGGTAATGGTTGCTGTTGTTGTTATTGTTGTTGTTGTTGTTGTTTATAGTTATTATTATTACCTACTAAGGCATCAAATCTTCAAATATGAAACACAAACACACACACACACACACACACACACACACACACACACACACACACACACACACACACACACACACACACACACACACACAACCCCCGTAACTCACGCCAAACACGCCAAACACGCACAAAGCACACGCACACACCAATTAGTGTAGTGCACACACCACCACCATCACCATAACGTACACGGCTTCGTAAACGCACACAACTCACCATACACACACATTACGAGCGCGTCATTAACATACACACACACACACACACACACACACACACACACTAACATACGTGCGTGCTCCCCGCCGCACGACACACGCACGCGGCGCCCTTCCAGTTCACCTGCGGATCTTTAATTAATGGCCAGGTGAGCAAGGTGACCGTGGAGGAATATTTACATAGATACATTCATACACCCCCCTTTCCAGGTACACACAGGTAAATTACACAACAGGTACACCGAAGGTACACTCCCCCCTTAAGAAACCTGTGAAATCATACATATTAATACTGTGTTCTTACCTATACATATGCAGTTATACATATATTCTTGTGTTGTGTTTCTTACGTGGATACTTATAAATGGGTGTGTCATCTTGTGATTTTACGAGAGAGAGAGAAAAGCTGTAATATATAAATGTCAATAACGAAAGTAGTTTATGAGTAAAACGTAAAAAAAAAAAAAAAAAAACATGTGTTCTTATCTGTAAGTAGCTGTATTTTTTGTTCGTGAAAAGAGGACTTGTCAGAGAACGAGACATGGAAGGATAAAAACTAGACCAGCTAAATGGCACTAAGATAAAGTGTACTGAGAAAAAATGTGTTCACGTCAATTACTATTATAATTATTGTTTATATTATTATTACTATTATTATTATTATTATTATTATTATTATTATTATTTATTATTATTTATTACTATTTGTTTCTTTCTTTATTTACTTATTTATTTGTTTTTTAGGTAAATATTTGCAAGAAAAAATAAGAAAATACCTAAATTCTACTATGAGAAACAAGGAAAGAAAACAAAAAAAAATAAGAATCATTTACATTAGCAACAAACCAAAACGGAGGAGATAAATCCCACTACAGCTCACTAACCAACTATTCAACTAATAAACTAACTGAGAAAACACAAATACTAATGAATCTCTACGAAAAAAAAAAAAAAAAAACATCAAGGCATACTACTCACAATATTTCTTTTAATACTTAGTCACAATATACAGTACAGCATCAGTTCTTCTATGTAAAGACGTGATTTGCTAATGAGGAAGGAAAATAAGAGAAAATATACCAATTTCTCTATATACCACAGAAAAAAAAATATGAGACAAGAGTAATATTTATTTTGCCCTCAAGGACTTATAATAATATGATTTTTTTTTTTTTATTTTAATAACTGCACAAATTTCCAGCAAGGTGTGAAGAGTATGCTAAACCTCACTCGTTATGTTTAGCTACTGGCGATGGAAGGGCGAGTGTTGCAGTGTTGAGAGCACAAGTGTTGTAGTGTTGAGCTGCAAATGCCCGCTTACTGAATATTACAAGCTCAAGTAATTTTTTTTTTATTATTATTATTTTGATCTTTTAACGTTATTTATGGCCCAGTTATCTCATTTTATTTATTATAATTTTTTTTTTTATGTGTAATCGTTGCCTTTTTTTAATTTTTTACTGGTAAGATGTTGATGCCTTGTGGAATTAAAAAGAATATAACAGAAAAGTAATAATAATGATAATGATAATAATAATAATAATGATAATAATAATAATAATAATAATAATAATAATAATAATAATAAGAAGAAGAAGAAGAAGAAGAAGAAGAAGAAGAAGAAGAAGAAGAAGAAGAAGAAGAAGAAGAAGAAGAAGAAGAAGAAGAAGAAGAAAATAATAATAAGAATGAGAATAATAATAATAATAATAATAATAATAAGAAGAAGAAGAAGAAGAAGAAAAGAAGAAGAAGAAGAAGAAAAAAAGAAGAAAAAGGAAATATCATTATTATTATTATTATTATTATTATTATTATTATTATTATTATTATCATTATTATTTCGATCACATACCATTGATCACTACAAGTCCAACTTCGTATCAGCAAAAGGAGCACGAGATACAATAACATTTCAAACCCAACGAGAAATCAACTAAACACGAGAACAACGCAACCTTCCTCTGCCCGATGCCTTAGTAGCGAGTGTCCGACGGTCGCTCGTCACACGGAGAAGAGAAGGAGGAGGAGGAGGAAGAGAAGGAAGAGAAGGAAGAGAAGGAAGAGGACTACATATGACACCATTCCAACCTTTGTCTTAACCACCACAATGACTGTTCGTTTGAGAGAGAACCACCCGCATTAGCAGCATACCGCTAACACACACACACACACACACACACACACCACACACACACACACACACACACACACCACGACCTCTCCGTCACTCACTTTCTCCGTCTCTGATTCGTCCGGACACACAGGAAAGGCCAACCAATGGACGCCAACTTGGGAGTCCGGTGACAGCCAATCGAGTTTAGCAGGTAAGCATTGCGTCATTACTGTCAACACGAGGTGACGAGAAAGTCCACGCCGCCTTCAAGATAAGAAGGTTTTCGGGTGCCCGCGCAAACTCTGATCCTGCCGGGGTTGGGGTGGGGGGGGTCGTAGGGAGGCTGTTTCCTGTGGGGGTTTACAAGATTTAAGGGGTGTGGGTCATATTTCGCTTCCTGTGTGGACTCTTGGGGCTTGCATGGATATGGGTCTTTGTTTCCCGTGGGACTTTTTTGGGGGGGTTCATTAAGTTATATTCTATTTCCTATGGAGTTTGTGTGTCTGGGGACTGATGGGGTGTGGGTCTTCTAGGACTTTCCGGGGGTCCTTGATGGTCTGTGGGTCTTATTTTGTTTCCCCTGAGAGTCTCTAAGATATTTATGGAGCATGGATTACATTTAAGTTCCTGTAGTATTTTTTTAAGGGGCTTCACTGGTTCATACTCTACCTCCTTCAGGACTCTGTGGGACGCTCTGGGGTGCTGATGGGGCGTGGGTCGCATCTCCACGAGGCAATATTGATGTCTTGTCGGTTGAAGGGGTGTGTCACTTTCTTGTATAATATTTTGTGGGGTGCTTAGGGTCTGGGTGACATTTTTACTGGGCTGTATTGGTGCTTTGTGAAGTGTTGAGCGTGTGTGTCTTATTCTGTTGAGGTGCTGATGCTGTGGTGAGTGGTTATGGGTGAATATAATGACTAATAGGCCTCTCTGGAATTCCTGACCTTAAAAATTCATCGATATTTGTAGTTTTTTATCTGTTAGTTAGGTTAGGTTTGTTTATTTAGTTAGCTGTAAGAGAGAGAGAGAGAGAGAGAGAGAGAGAGAGAGAGAGAGAGAGAGAGAGAGAGAGAGAGAGAGAGAGAGAGAGAGAGAGAGAGAGAGAGAGAGAGAGAGACCAATAGCCAGCCAGACAGCCAGCCAAACAAACAAACAAAACAAACAAGACAAAATAACCATGGAAAAAAAAAAACATACAAAAAAAAACAAAACACACCAACACACCAACGAACACACAAAACCCAAAATAATAAAAACCAAACCCTCCCACACACACACACACACACACACACACACACACACACACACACACACACACACACACACATACATACATACACACGCGTCTTCATCAGGCACAAGGATATAAAGAACTGAGAACACAATAACACAATTACGGGTGAAGCTTCATCTCAAAAAGGCGCGAAGCAATGAGCGGTTTAACAATGTAAGAATGACCGCTAGGAGGAAAAACACGAAGCAAAAGGAGAAATATGTTACGTGTTATGCATCCGCTCTCCAAACGTGTCGTGGTCATAAACAGAAATAATAAAGATATAAAACGGTGCCCGAAGTTGAAGTTGAAGGCGTAGAGGTTAACACATATGCAGGAATCAATAAAATGGAAACGAAGAAGGTTGGTGAAGAAATTTAGTGTGAGAGAAAGAGAGAGAGGGAGAGAATAAAAAAAAGCAGGTATTAAAGACGAAGGAAATTGGAGAAGAGGGTTAGAGAGAAGGAAGAAAATATGTGGGAATTAATAAAAATTGAGATGAAGAGACGATGGAAGTCAAGTTTAGCGTGAGAGACAGAGAAGGAAACAAAAAAAGGAATTAGAAGAGAAAGAGACGAAGGAAAATTGGAGAAGCTAAAAAGAAAGAAGAAAATATGTAGGAATCATCAAAAATAGAGGCGAATGAAGCTGGAAGAAAGGGAAGGAGAGAGAAGAAAAGAAAAAAATCAAAGGAAGGACAGATTAGCTTGATAAAGTGAAAGAAATGGAAGAGAGAGGTGTGCAGGAAAGTGCACGAAAAACTGTGATAAATGAGGGGAGACAGAGAGATAAGAAATATAAATTGATAGGAACAGAGAAGATTAATAGATAGAAAAAAGGAAAGAAATTGACATAAAAATAAGATAAAAGCAGATAAATACCAGAAATTGAGTTAAGTAGAGAATACAAGATGGAAATAAAGGAAAAATAAAAAAAATAAATAAGGAAAAGGAGAGAAAGTGAGAGGAAGAAAGAGACATACATACACGTATAAGGAACAGGAGAAACTGATAAAGGCAGGAAGGAAAGGATAGAAAGACGAAAGGGTAAAGAATAAAATAAGAGGAAAGGGAATAAAACATAACATATAGCAAAGAAATAAGGAAGGAAGCACATATAGTTAAAAAATAAGAAGGAAAGGAAATAAAACGTTGAAAGTAGCAAGGAAGAAAGGAAGAAAAGAAATACAGTGAAGGAAAAGAAGGAAATAAAAGGAAGTATGAATAAAGGATGGAAACACAGGCAGAGAGAAGGAAAGGAATGAAAGGAAACAAAACGTAAGATTGACCAAGTCCTTCCCTCTGACTTAAGGAGTTCTTCAAGGGGGGAATCCTTTTCTTAGTGTATAATGAGAGATACCGCGTTGTGTGACTCTTTTTGTTCTCTCTCTCTCTCTCTCTCTCTCTCTCTCTCTCTCTCTCTCTCTCTCTCTCTCTCTCTCTCTCTCTCTCTCTCTCTCTCTCTCCCACAAGTCACCTCTACCGTTACCTGTCCGGTGCAGGTATTCAATGGATTATACAGGTAAATGAATAGAAATAGCGGCCGGTCTCCTCTTATGGTCCACCGGATATGTGTCCTGCATTGCTCTCTCTCTCTCTCTCACTCTCTCTCTCTCTCTCTCTCTCTCTCTCTCTCTCTCTCTCTCTCTCTCTCTGTACTGTACAACCTTTTATTCTTCCTTCCTTTCTCTTTACTATTGTTTTTTTTCGGTTTTCCCCCTTTCTCACTTCATTTTTCTACTTCCTCTGTTTTTTCTTGTGTTATTTCCCTTTTTCCCTCTGTTTTTGCCAGTGTTTGCCCTTTCCCTAGCTTAACCCTTCTCTCTCTCTCTCTCTCTCTCTCTCTCTCTCTCTCTATGAGCATTACCTCTTTTTTGTTCCGTTTCAGTTAATATTTGTCTTTTTCCAGCTCCTCTCTCTCTCTCTCTCTCTCTCTCTCTCTCTCTCTCTCTCTCTCTCTCTCTCTCTCTCTCTCTCTCTCTCTCTCCCCCACATTCACACGCAAGGGTCATTCCCATAAAGTACAATTTGGATGGAAAAAATCGTGGAGAATTGAAATCTGTCTCATTTCAATAACATGTATTTTGGATAACTTTCTATCCTTTTACTGAAACTTCCCTTTTATTTTAATATACAAGATTTTGGATAAGTTGTTGTCATCAATGAAATCTCACAGCTTGGATTTTTTTTTTTGGGGGGCGGGAGGGGGTATTGCACTGAAATCTCTCTTTAATTTCAATATATTATACCTTCGATAACATTTTCGTATGGGAGAAATCTCTTATTCATTTTTTTTTAAGTACAGGTTGGATTACTGTTTGCTATTACGTTGAAATTTCCCTATCACTTCTATCCTACATCATTGGCATTGCGTTGAAATCTCCCTTTATTCTTTATAAAATACAACTTGGATAGCTTTCTGGTGTCACATTGAAATCTCAACTCTATACAATTGAACTTAAATAATTTTCTGACATTATTTCTACACATAAAGTACTGCAACTTGGATAACTTTTAGGTATTGCATTGAAATCTCCACAATTTTATCCAGGACAGGTTGGGTAATTTTCTTGGGTCGCCTTGAAGTCTCCCCGGGGCGGCGCGAGGGAGGCTGGTGGTGGTGGTGGTGGTGGTGGTAGTGGTGGTGGTGGTGGTGGGTCAGATTATATCGATATGGGAACACGGCTGCCGCTCAGCTTCTGGTCTTTGGGTGTTATTATTTTCCCTTTCAACGTTATCATTTTCTCTTTCGTTTGTGGTGGCTTTCCTCTGGCTTTGTTGCTGCTTTTGGTTTATTTGTGCTTCTTAGCTTTTCTATTTTTTTACTTGGTTTAACTTTTATTTTGGTGCTTCTCTTTATATTTTCTTTTTTTCGCTTTTTTTGTTAGTTTTATTTTGATGTTACAGTTATTCTTTTGTGTGTGTGTGTTACATTTTCCTCGTTTCTAAACTTATTTAAAGTGTATCCTATGTGATATTATATTTTTTCATTTTCAGTATCACAGATTTTTAAGGAATTTCCCTTTATTTTCAGTATTTTCTCCCTCTAATTTCACTTATAATTTCACAAGTGACTTTTGCCTTCAAACTCCATTACACAACAATTACAGCTGCTATAATTTCTTTTTTATATTTTTGCCCAGTATTTTTGTCCCTCTGAAGTCTTGAGTATTAAAATTTATCTCGTGATTTTTCTCCTTAAGACTAAGTGTGGCTTCTAATTCATAGAGCTGTTAACTCCAAACGAGAAAATGTTACGATATGAGCCACTTAATACAATATCTGCTTCATTTATCTGCCTCACCTTCTGCATCAAATTGAACATCGCATCACCTCATCGTTACCTTTACATATACTTGTTAACTCGCAACGAGAAAATTTGACGATAAAAGCTCCCTAATACAATATCTCCTTCATTTATCTAACTCAACTCGTAGAATGGATTTACCGCTAGCATAAATTCCTCCTTACTTTCATGAGCCCACCTTAAATCCTGCCGCCCGTTATTGCGAGGATAACTTGATAACTTGATCATTTCTACGGCCTGAACTCCAATAACTTTTATGATCATGACCAACATTAGTCCTTCCATTATTTCCGAGTCAATATCTGTCGCTAACAATATGACGAGACAATTTGCTAGTTCCCAACACGAGGACCTCCAGCCTTTTTCTATTTTATATAATGCCTGGATGCGATGTAGGCAATTTTGTGAATGTGATTTATGCATTATTTAAGATTTCTATTATCGATAATATCTATTGGTGATTTTATCGGCGGGTAAACTGTCAGTATCACCTCATTATCAAACTGCCCATGGCTACTGATCCAATCTCTCCCTCTCCCTCTCCCTCTCTCTAAACATAAAAATAAATTAACAAGAAAACTCAAACAACTTACTTGATAAATATGAGATTATCTTGTTTCCTTCACGTTCTTGACTTTGGCGACTCCCCTCTGGCAGGAGCAGCAGCAGGAACAGCAGGAGCAGCAGCAGCAGTAACGCCAGCACCCTCAGCAACAGCACCACCAGAGCCTGTAGCAGCAGCACCGGGGGGTCTGTCTCGGTCTTGCTGGGGCTTCTAAATGAGCGCCGTCCTCGGAAGAGAGGCAACCGTGTTCTGAGTTCTAGATCTTGACGATTCCATAACACTTCAAAATTTTCCTAGTTCATGTAGTTTTTCTTTTCTTAATATTTTCTTTTCCGTGTCCTTAAAAACTTAGAACGTGGGATATATATCAATTATTTATCTCTTGTTTCTATTCCCTATTCACCTTCATCTTGATTTTCTGTTATACGTCAGTGTTTGTTTTCCGCGGTGACTTTCCTTCTGTCCACGCAGCTTGATAGATTACAAGACGCACTTTTTACAGGATGGTCAAGGCGAGTTACCTGAGTGCCTGGGGTGGCGGAGGAGGGGAGGAGGGCCAGGGACAGCAGGGGGATGGTGACAGGGCGCCAAGGTGTCAGGGTGTCAATCAATCCATGTTCTCCTGAGTTCACAAGGGAGATAAGAATGCAAATACGTCTGGAGAGGAAACCAGAATCCAAACACAGAATCCGAACTTAACGCCACGATAAACTCAAAGAGCGGCGTTCCGTAGGGCAGGAATCCTCTTCTCCTCACACACTTAATTCAAAAAGGGTTCACTGAGGTTCCAGCGCGAGGTTCAGGTTGCGGTGTGAGGTGCACTAGGATAACAAGCTTCCGTATTGTCCGCGGCGGGTGTGACGGAGTGGCGACGGAGCGAGGTGGAGGAGTAGGAGGAGGAGGAGGAGAGGAGGGGGAGGAGGGAGGTAATGAGGCTGACAGACGTACGCTCTGCCCGCCTTCAGCCAACCAACTGAGAGCGTTTGCCTTCCTCCTCACCTTCCCAGCTTATCAGGGTCACCCCACGCCAGGCACCGCACTTCCACTCACCTCCGCTATCGCACCTCAACCCGCTCCAGTGAGGTTGACAAGGGATGCAGGGCGCTGTGGGGTTGTGCCGAGGGGTTTACAGCCGGGGTGCCGCGTGGAGTATCTGGGTGGGGTGGCTGGGTGGGTATATGCGATGTTGAGCGTTTCAGCGTTTGAGCGTTCGCTGAAACACACACACACATACACACATACACACACACACACACACCCTGCGGCTTTACCACTCCCGGGGAATCTTCACAGCGGGAAAGACGTGTATTCTCGCCCCTATAACACTGCGCTACACTGCCCATTTCACCATGCCGCCCTTCCCTCCCTACCTACCCGCCCAAACAGACGTAGGAAGCCGCACAGGGCACCGCAAACCATCACCCTTATTCTCCTGCACATAAGACTTAAAATGAGGGCATAGGGAAGATTCCGGTTAAATCTTTGGACCAATAGTAAGCAGGGAACCGTATGTAGGCGTGGTTGAGTGCGGATAGCTCACCCTCTTATTGGATGGCATCTTCACCCTCGGGGGAAGGTGAGGGGGGGAGAGGGACGGAGGGGGAAGGGAGAGGGCGAGGGCTTAGGAGCAGAGGGGGAAAGGGAGTCAGAGAGGAGTGGATGAGAGGGGTGAGTGAGGTATCCAGTGCTCACCTGCCGCTCACGTGTGGCAGGTTGATTACAGGTGATATTGTTATTGGGGGTCTGATGGTCTGGGCTTGTGTGATGAGTTTTTCTTTTTTTTTTCAGGGTAATTGAGTTAAGAAATAAATGGAATGTAGGTGAAAGGGGAGCGTTGTGTAGTGTGTGTGTTGATTGTGTTGGTTGTTTGAATGTATTTATGGTTTGTAGTGTTTAAAATACATATTCTTGTTTTTTTTTTTATTGCGATTCCTATCTATTACTACTACTACCACTGCTACTACTACAACTACTACTACTACTACTATAACACACACCACACACCAACACACCAACAAACAAACAAACAAACAAACAACCCTACCCACAAACCACAAACCTGGACAACAACGATGAAGAAATTAAACGAACGAGACGAAGAAGTAGCCAGGAAACGAGAGAGAGAAAAAAAAATAGGAAAAAGAAGCGAGAGATGAAGAAACCAGAGAGAGAGAGAGAGAGAGAGAGAGCATCTAAGGTAAAGATTTCCAGTGAGACAACCAGGTGACATCGTAACCCTGAAGTGTCTATTGTATGCAGATGACTCGAGATGTTTACGTGATAGGGGAGCAGCTGTGTCGGGGCGATTTGACTGGTGGGACACGCGCTGCCTGGCTGCCTTCCCCCTGTGACATAAACTGACATAAAGAAGAGTGTAGCAAGGAGTGGTGATGGAGGCCAGGAGGAGGCAAGAAGAAGGAGAGATGGAGGAGGGAAGAAGGAGAGATGGAGTAAGTAAGGAGGATGATACCTGGAGGGAAGGAGAGATGGAGGCAAAACAGGAGAATGAGGAGCTTTGCAGGGAAGGAGAGGTGGAGGGAAGGAGAGATGGAGGAGGTAAGAATGAGGAAGTCTGGACGGAAGGAGAGATGGAGGAATTAGAGAAGAAGGACTGTTACTAATGGAGAATAGGAGACAAGGAGGAGTAGAAGCGATGGAGGAAAGGAGGAGAAATGGAGACAGCTAGCAAGGAATGGAGTAAAGGAAAGAAGAATAAACGAGGAAAGGTCTAAAGAAGAAGAAAAGAAGAGACGAAGAACAGGAGAGAAAAGAGAGGCCTAAAGAAAAGCAGGAGAAATGGAGATCAAGACAAAGAGGAAGAGGAAGAAGTAAATATAAGGTACAGAAGAAAAAAAAGATAGTTGAAGGGGGAAAGTACGAATAATAATGAACAGAAGGGAAGAAGATGATCAAGAAGAGGGAAGGACGAGTAATAAAGAAGAACAGGAGAGAAAGAGGAGTGACACTGAACGAATAAAGAAAAGAGGTAGAAAAAAATAATGATGATAAAGGACAGCGAAGAAGGAAAGAGGATGAACAAAGTGTAGATGAAGGAAGTGAAAGAGTAGTGAAGGAGAAAAGAGTGAAGAAGAGAGGATAAAGAATAAAGAGAAGAAGGAATGGTGATGAAGAACAGAGTGAAGAAGAGAGCATAAAAAATAGAATGAGGAAACAGTGGAAATGATAAATAACGTGAAGAAGAAGAAGAAGGAGAGGAAAACA
>NC_087195.1:3822500-3840000 GCF_035594125.1 Scylla paramamosain
TCATCTCTAAACATTTTCTTTTATTTATCTTTACTAGCTATATTTTCCTGATTTACTACTTTCCTAACATCATCATCTACAATAAAACCTCATCCACTGTCATTTTTTCTTCATATCATATTTCAAGCACAGCAAAAGTAGTAGTAGTAGTAGTAGTAGTAGTAGTAGTAGTAGTAGTAGTAGTTTGACAAAAAAAATATTGCAAGTAATTTTTTTATTCAATTTTAAAAGCAGACAGCAGCATCGTGAAGGGAACGCCACAAAATCCACCAATTTTCCCACAACAATCACTCAACTTCCTAACGACACAATCATCTATACATTTATATTCCAAAGGGCACAATTCGAGGTAAACACGTCCGCATTTTTCTCTTTCCCTGACCATATTCTTCAGAGGTCACAGTGAGATGCAGAGACAAATATTGGACGTCTTTTGCCTAACAGGTTTTGCTCAAGGAATCTCCATAAATGTTGTTGTTTCTTTCGTTTTCTAAGGACTCTCATCTTGACCTCCCTCAACTTTTTTATGCTACCGAAGTCTTGCCAGTTTATATTCCCCCCCCCCCCTTGGGTTGCTGATTTTCTGTTGCTTTTATTTAGATTCTTGTGTTTGTTGTGTGTTCTTGTCTCTCTCGTTTCGTTTTTAGTCATATTTTTGCTTCTTATTTAATTTGTCTTCCTCATCTTCCAGCATTTCCGTGTTTATCTCTTTTTTTCTCTGTTCTGTCTTCTATTCCTTGTCCTCCATTCTCGCCATTATCTTCTCTATCCTCATGTCATTTCTATATATAGTCATTTTTTTCCCTTGTCTCTATTCCTGCAATCCTTTTCTTCATTTGCATCTTCCGCATCCTTGCTCCTCTTATTGTTTTCCCTCCTCCTTCACTTTCTCCTTATCTTCTTCCTCATCATCCCTCTCCATTTATAGTCACAGTTTTCCATGTCTTCATCCTCCTCCTCCTCTTCCAGCTCCTCCTCCTCCTCCTTCCTTCTTTTGCATACCTCTTTCTTCTTTGCACCTACTACACTTTCTCCTCGTCTCCTTTCATCCTTACCTCTTTCTCTTTATAGCCAAACTTTTCTATATCTACATCCTCCTTCTCCTTTACTCTTTCTCCTTTCCACCTACTACACTTTCTCCTCGTCTTTCTTTTCCCTTTATAGTCAAACTTTTCACTTTTCTCTTCGTCCTTTTTTACCTTCCTCATCGTCTGCTCCTCTTTCTCCTGCCCCTCTTCCACCACCACCGCTGCTACCACCACCACCCTGAAACCAGCAAGCCAGCCTCTCTCTTAAGTATCCTCTTCCCTCTTGAGTCTTCTTGCCGGGCCTGTAACAGATGCTGGAGTGCTCTTGTCTGTAGCGACCACCGTCTCCAGGGCTCCGCTAAACCCAACGGGGGTACAGTTTTATGGAGTGGAATTTGAACTATTGTAAACACTGGGCCAAGAGTCAACTTAACCATTCTCTCTCTCTCTCTCTCTCTCTCTCTCTCTCTCTCTCTCTCTCTCTCTCTCTCTCTGAGCAAACTCGTCCCCCTTCCCTTCCTTCCATGTATCGTCTTCTCCAGGGATTATTTCTTTGCTTGGCTTGGTTTGTTTTGGCTTCTGTTTTTTTATAGCCAGATTTTTTCCCGTGTGTTACCAGTGTTTTGTTTCTAAATGTGTTTGTCTATTAGCGACGTCATGTTTGAGTCTTTTGTCTTAGTGTCTGTTTGTTTTTCGTGTATTCATTTCTTTTATTGATTACATTACTTAGATTTTTTTTTTTTTTTGCGACTCGAGGTATAAGATTCATTCCTTCGCTATTATTATTTTTTATTATTATTACAGTCGTTGTTTTTTTTTCTTTTTTTCCTTTTCATTCTCCTTCCTCCTCATTCTCCTATTCTCCTTTCATTCTTTATGCATCATTATTCATACGTCATTATTACCATTTCCGTTTCATTTCATTCATCATCATTTTCGTCATTTTCGTAGATGATAAACACACACACACACACACACACACACACACACACACACACACACACACACACACACACACACACACGTCCCAAAAACACATTAATTTCTATACATTTATACAATCTCCCACATTATCATACCCACAATGCCATCTCTGTGGAAGGAAAAGAAAGGCAGGAAGGAAGGAACTGAGGAAGAAGCGAATGAGGGAAGGAGGAAAAGTAGACAAACAGGCAGGAAGAAGAGTACGAAAGAAAATGGGAACAAGAAACAACAGTACATATTTTTTACGAAAGAAAGACGAAGGCAATTTAATAAAAACGTAGTAAATTGGAAAGGAGTGATGGAAATGAAGGAAAATAAGAGAAAAAAGTAATGAAGATGAAAAAGAAAATGAAAGAAGCATATGAAAGAAAGAACGAAAGAAGCCAAAGATATGATTGACAAAAATGAAAGAAGAGGAAGAATAAAGATAATAATTAGATAAGAAATTATACTAAGACGACCAGAAATTACGAAAATAAAGAAAATAAAGAAATGAAGAAAGAGAAATAAGGAAGAGATTAAGAAAACACAGAAATTAAAGAAGGAGAGGAAGAATAAGGAAAAAATGAAGGAAGAGACAAAATGTATAATAATAATGATAAAGGTAAACAGACAGGTAAATAAACAAATGACAATAGCACGAAGGTGGAAAACAAGGACAAGAAAACAAAGAGAAGAGAAAGGAATGAGTGAAGGAAAATATACACAAAAATAAATAAAGTAAAAAAGAAATTAAAGAAGAAGCAACACAAACAAATGACTCTCTAATAAAAAAAAGAAAATCGGAGAATAAAGAAACAAATAAAGAAACAAGGACATACAAACAAAGACAGGAATAGAAACAAAGGAGTGAATTAAAAGAAAAATCAATAAAAAGAAATAAAAAACAAATCAAGGAGAATTCAAAACAAACAAACTACAAACTTCAATACGAAACAAGAGAGTGAAAAACAAAGAAAAGAAACAAGGACATAAAAACAAAGAGAGGGAAAGAAAGAAAGAAGTGAATACGGAGAGAATTTCCTTAAAATAATAATAAAGAAAAGAACAAGTCAAGAAAAAAGCAACACAAACCAATCACAAACCCCAATAGAAAGCAGTAGAGTGGAGTACTTCAGGGGAGCAAGTTGTGCTTCCTCAAGGGGACGGAGGAACCTGCTGTGTTTGATGGCTCACTTTTTTTTTTTATTATTTAGTTTCACTCTTTTTTTTATCATCTTGTGCAAATACTAATCGACTAATTCCTCCAGCGCCCTCTCCTGGTATTGTTTGTTCTGCCTCGTGTTTGTTTTGGTCTTTTTTTGCGTCCCCATCGAGGTTATGTTTGCTTCTGTACATTAATTGAGGCTCGAATATCACATTATTTGGTCTTCTTTTATTTTAACGTTGTCTTCATTTCCTTCTTTCTTTATTTTAGCGTTATTTTAATTTTCTTCCTTCTTTTTTTGTGTCTACGTCTCTTGAGTTGTTTTCTTTCTTCTTTTTATTTTAGCGTTGTTGTTTTTAGTTTCATTCTTTCGTTGTCTTACTGTTGTCTTCATTCTTCCTTCTTTAATATCGTTGTTTTTAATTTTCTTCTTCGTTTTCCTGTCTATATTTCTTTCGTTTTTCTTTTTCTTTATCGTTGGGTTAACTTTTCTTATTCATTTTCCTTGCTAAATTTCTTTCATATTTCTCTTCTTTCTTTTATCTTATCATCATTGTCTTCATTTTCCATTTTGCACTTTCTTTCATTCTTTCCTTCTCTTCTCTTTCTTTATCTTATCGTTGTGTTAATTTTCTTTCCTAGATTTCTTTCACTTTTTCTTTTCCTTTCTTTATCTTATCTTATTCTTTTCTTTCCTATATACGAGTATTTCATTTTTTTTTGTTTTAAACTTAAAATTTCCTTCCTGCTTTTCTATCTTTTCATCTCATTAATTTTCTTTTTTACTACCCCTCTTCCACTTTCTTTCTTCATTTCCTTCTTTCCTTCACTCCCTTACTCCAATTCCTTTCCTCCATCCCCCTAATGATTTAAAACAGTTACTGGAAATTTCAATACGACAAAGTAAAGTTATCTGACAATTCTCTTTGGTGGTAGTAGTAGTAGTAGTAGTAGTAGTAGTAGTAGTAGTAGTAGTAGTAGTAGTTGACCTAGGTAGCAAGCTCATTAACGTACATTTTTTATCAATCAATATTACCAAATAATGCAAATCTCAGTCTGAGCTTCCATCAATCACACTAAACCACCTCCTCCACCTCCTCCACCTCCTTCACCTCCACCTCCTCCTCCTCCTCCTCCTCCTCCACCTCCTCCTCTTCCACGATCATCAGGCTTTACGGGCCACCATTCATCATCTGACTTGTTGCTTCTCCCTTTGTTTTGGTTTCGAGTCCCGAGCTCAGGACTGCCATTAGGAGCGCCGAGGGTCAGGACGGTCCCTCAATACTCGCTAATCAGTAATGAAGGTTGCTCTAATGCTCGCTCCGGGTCCTCCTGCTTGTCCCTCATTGGCTGGTGCTTCGTGACGTCACTGAATTGGTGTTTTTTGATTGGCTGGGTGTGGAAGTTGAAGTGTTTTGTGGTGGAACTGTTTGTTTATAGACGGAAATTGAAGTGTTGGTAATCAAGAGTAAATAAAAGTTAGAAAAAAAAATGGAGAAAATAAGTGATTGAAGTAAATAATATTGAATTGTTAGAATATATATATATCTTTTTTTTAAGTGGAAGTCTTTGGTTTTTGGAAAGAGAGAGAGAGAGAGAGAGAGAGAGAGAGAGAGAGAGAGAGAGAGAGAGAGAGAGAGAGAGAGAGAGAGAGAGAGAGAGAGAGAGAGAGAGAGAGAGAGAGAGAGAGAGAGAGAGAGAGAGAGAGAGAGAGAGAGAGAGAGAGAGAGAGAGAGAGAGAGAGAGAAGGGCCACGTGAGAGGTGAAAGAACTTGCCAAAAGAGAAAACAAACATAGAAGTAGTAAGCGATAGCACCATTACTCCCCCCCTCTCTCTCTCTCTCTCTCTCTCTCTCTCTCTCTCTCTCTCTCTCTGCTCACCTGCCCGCCATAACCCACCTGTCTGACGTGATTAATAGATCGTCCAGGTGAAGGTAAGAAAAAGCTCGAAATACGCTAAGCAAGTGACGTGTTGTTTTTCAGGAGACAGGCAAATATGAGCGTGTGTGTGTGTGTGTGTGTGTGTGTGTGTGTGTGTGTGTGTGTGTGTGTGTGTGTGTGTGTGTGTGTGTGTGTGTGTGTGTGTGTGTGTGTGTGTGTGTGTGGGGTGAAAGCAAAGGTTGGGAAAGAGGAATGGGATGAAGAGAGGGATAAGTAAAGAATGGAAGGGGACGAAAGGTGTGGGAGGAGGAGGAGGAGGAGGAGGAGGAGGAGGAGGAGGAGGAGGAGGAGGAGGAGGAGGAAAGGGAAAGGGTGTAATAAAAGAAAAAGATAAAAAAAAATTAATTATAAAAATACTAAAACAACAACAACAACAACAACAACAACAACAACAACAACAACAACCACCATAGCAGAACTAAACACCACTCCCTCTCACCACCACCACCACCACCACCCCCACAGGCGCCATCTGATCACGCCATCTGCCAGTAATCTCTGAGTAATTCCCTCGTAACGCCTTGCACGGAAATGTTAAACAGATTAAGATGTGTTGCAGTGTTACCTCTGGATCAAGCGGCGCCATTATTCTCCTTACTCTTCTTCTTCTGTTGTTATTGTTGGCTATCTTTCATCCTTTTTCATTTTTTTTTCATTTTCTTTTCTTGTTCTCATTCCCTTTGTTTGTTTGTTTGTTCCTTTTTTCCTGTCTTTTTATTGTTGTTCTTTCATCCTCTTCACTTTTTTTTTCTCTTGTTCTCATTCCCTTTGTTTGTTTGTTTGTTTCTTTTTTCCTCTCTTCTTATTGTTCTTCTTCTTTCATTCTTTTCACTTTTTTTCTCTTGTTCTCATTTTTTTTGTTTCTTTCTTTTTTTTCGAGCTGTTCTAATTTCTTTCCTTCCTTCCTTTCTCTTTTTTCGTTCCTCATACTTTTATTTCCTTTTTTTTCGTTTTGCCTACTCTTCTTATCCTCTTTTTCTTTCTTTCGTTTTTCTTCCTTTCGTTTTCAATTACCCTAATTTCCTTTTTTCCTTCCTCTCTTCTTTCTTCCTGTTTTTATTTCCTTATATTTTTTTTTTTGCTTTTTTTCCTTATATTTCTTATTTTTTCTTCATTTCTCTTCTACTATTCTTATTCACTTTCTTTTTTTGTCTTTCTACTCCTTATTTAGTTTCTGCTTTCATGTTACTATTTATTTTCAACATTATTTACTTGTTCTTCCGTTTTTATTAATTTCCTTCTTCATTTTTTTCCTCCTACTTTTCCACTTACTTTTTTACTCTTTCGCCATTATTTTTTCACTCTACCTCATGATATTTTCCTTCTTTTCACTCTAATTTCCTTTTCTATTTCGTTGATATTTTTCGTTCTCGTTTCCTTTCCTTTCCTTTATCAGATTTACCTCCATTTCTCTTCTTAAACTTTATCAGTGATCTTTTAGTTCTCCACCACCACCACCACCTCCACCTCCACCACTACCACCACCACCACCACCTCCTCCTCCTCCAGTCCCTCTATATTTTCTATCTCTTTTATTCCACTAAGTCCTTGTAATACTAGAATTTATATCACCGTATCTCAAGGACTCATTCATTCGCCTCTTTGTGCTTCCTTCCAGTCTATCTTTATCATCTCCTTCCTTTTCTCATATTTGCTAATGTTTTGATCGGTATTTTTACTCCTATTTACTCTGTCATCGTTATTATTCCTCTCTCTTCCTTTACTGCATCTTAATCTTTCCTCCTTTTCCTCTTCCTCCTTCTCTTCTTCCCCTTCCTTCATTCCATTCCCTTTCTTGTATGCTGGTGGGTATTTTTTTACTTAAATTGATTCTTTTATCGTTATTATTTCTCTTTCTTCACCTCTGCATCTTAATTTTTCGTCCTTCTCCTCCTCCTCCTCTTCTTCCTCCTCCTAAGTACTTGCAGTCTCACTTGCCCTTAACGTCACCTTTCCTAAACTCCCTCCTCCTCCTCCTTCTCCTCCTCCTCCTTTCCTTCCTCACCAAAACGCCCCATCACGCTGTTTAGGTTATTTAAGTGGACTTGAAGTGACCTGAAGAGGAACGGGGGCGACTGTGGATGTGCCGAGGAGGAGGAGGAGGAGGAGGAGGAGGAGGAGGAGGAGGAGGAGGAGGAGGAGGAGGAGGAGGATTTAGGATAGAAAAGGGGGAAAAAGAAAGGAGGAGGTTGTTTACTCTGACTAAATGAAGGTTATGTTTCGGGCTACACACACACACACACACACACACACACACACACACACACACACACACACACACACACACACACACAAGGAAGCATTCATAGTTATTGTATTTTTATCATTATCATAACCATTATCACCACTGCTATAAATTTTTACTCTTCATTTTAAGCCTCCTCTTCCCACACATCCCTTCCTTAAAAAAATGCAAAAAAAAAAAAAAGTGTAATTATAAATATCAACAAAACATAAACACTGACATTTGGCAAACATTTAAAGACGCCACTTCAATTTTTTTTTACACATCTCAGCTACTCTCGTTTATTTCATTATTCTTCTTATTCCTCATCTTCCTAAACTAGATAAAATCAACAAAACACAAACACTTACATTTTTTTCAAACATTCACAGACGGTCACTAAATTTCTCACACATAATCTCTTTCCCTCAGTTTCTCTTTTATTTCCTTATTTCTTATTTTGCTTACCCTTCATTCCTTATCTTCCTCACTTAGGGATGGAATCAACAAACCACACAAGCACTAACACTTTACAAAACTCTCACCTCAATTTCTGACACAAAATCCTCACTTTGCTTACAATATCAAATTTCCTCCCTTCCCCCAGCAATCATCACCATCTTAATACTTCCAAAACCAGGCTCATTTTACTATCACCCACCATCATTTCCCTGCTTCCTCCGCTCCTCCAGCCTTCACACTCCAGGTATATGCTCTCACACACACACCTGCCACAACAAAGCTGCCTAACCACCTTATTCTTGGCCAAAATTCTGGGTTCCCACACCTGCATGACGAAACACATCTGCAGGGAAGCTGACAATATTGGCTGGCATTGTTCAAGATCCTGGGAGATTCCTCGAACGTCACAGTAATTACCTCAAATCAGACAGCCACCTTTGTTGTGTTCCTGTGAAGTTGTACCGTATAGGGAGGGTATTAATAGAGTTGTGGCGTATTTGTACATAATTTGGTATACGGGTGAGGTGTTAGTGTTTTCTGTCTCGCCTCCTCGTACTTCTCATGTTTCTCTCGTGATCTCGTATATGCTTTCATCATCTATTTTGTTTGCCTGTTAATTTGAGATCTACTGTATTGTATTTCTTATGTTTCTCTCGTGACCTCGTATATACCTTAACCATTCATTTTGTTTAATTTGAGAGCTATTGTATATTTGTTATAGTCCATAATTTTGTTTACGAATGAGATGTTAGTATTTTTATCTTACGTCTTCTCATAATTTACATATTTCTCTTAACCTCATATCTGCCTCAACCATTTTAGTGCTATGTTCGTCACTCGCAAACATTCAGAGCCTTGTAGATAAGAACATAAGAACACAAGAAAATAAGGGAAGCTGCAAGAGGCAACCAGGCCTACTTGTGGCAGGCCCTGTATGAAACATGCTGCCTGCTTCCACCTGTCATCCTCATCCATAAATTTGTCTAATCTCTTAATAGTATTGCTTGCACGGACTCAAGAATAAAAGAAAATTTGATGTTTCCTCTTTTTCATACTAGAGAATCATGTAAGAGACTTTAACACAAAAAAAAAAGAAAAAGCCTAAAACCTTATAGGGGATAATGGAACATATTGTCTGATGGTGAAAGATTTCAAATCTATAAATATATCTCATATTCCCTCGATTACATTGGATATTCTCATAATCATCACATCTCTTATATTCTTCAGACTCTCATACTTTCAAATTTCCATCTTACATAACAAAAACATCCACTAATACTCATGATCACCAAATCTCTCATAATTCCCAGACTGTCACACGTGCAGTAATTCCAGATCTCCTTCCTACGTAACAAAAATCAAAGAACTTGTACAGAATAATGGGACAAATTATCTAATTGTAAAAGATATATAAATTTCTCTAATATTCCCTGCCTCACATTTTACATATCTTCATAATCCTCATATTCCTTGCACTCTCATATTCCCAAATTTCCATCCCACATGACCACCACACCCTCTCATGCACCCCACACGTGTCCTATCCCCCTGACTCAATTCCTATAAACAGACCAAGCCCTTCCTTTCTCTCCCTCCACTGCCTCCTCTCTCTCCTTGTCTCATAGAGTGTACCAACATTCATATCTCAATTAAATTCCTCTAGTTTTTCCTTTCCCTGCCTTCATGTGGTATATTTCCTGGCATATTCAAGCAGGGCACGTCGTCTTGTTTTGTCCTTGTTGCGGGAGAGTTGCAAGCTGCTTAGGGAAAGGTTCTCAGTCTCGTGTCCTTGTTCCTTTTATTCGTCTTTTACGAGGCAGAGAAACTCCAAAGACATAAATAGGCATAGATAAAATAGAAAAGACGTGTTGCTTACTCACTGTTCAAGATTTATATCTAAGTGTGTCTAAGTATCTGTTTGTCTGTCTGTTTGTCTGGGTGTGTCTATATGTCTGTCTATTTATATAACAACCCAAGATGCTACTACTACTACTACTACTACTGCAACTACTACTATTACTACCACTACCATTACCACTTCTACTACTACTACTACTACCACAACTACCTTAAAAAAATAGAAAAAATAGAAGACAGAAATGCAACTAACCATATGTGTGTGTGTGTGTGTGTGTGTGTGTGTGTGTGTGTGTGTGTGTGTGTGTGTGTGTGTGTGTGTGTGTTAGGATAATTTATGAAGGCTGTAACTAAATTAAGTCCTTTGAAACCAGGGTGCTTCTGACGCTAAACTTCTTAGAGGCCAACATCACCAAGAGGAAGAGGAGGAGGAAGAGGAGGAGGAGGAGGAGGAGGAAAGATGGATAGGAGAGAATGAAGGTGAGAAGAATGAAGAGGTTAAGCGAGAAGAAGGGAGAAGAGAAGAAATAAAGCAACTGCAAACAAGGAATTGGAAAAAAAAAGAAAAGGAAAAAGGGAATGAGAAGGAACGAAGAGAAGATAATGAAAAGGACGGTAAAAAAGGGAAAAAAATGGAATAAAGAGGAAAAACAGAGATAAGTAAAAAAAATATGGGAGTAAAAGAAAAACAGGAGGGAATAAAGGAGAATAAAAAAGGCTTAAAAATAAATGATGAAAGAAAAGTGATGAAAATAAGGATACTTAAATAGGGAGATAAAGAGAAGAAGAACTAAGAAATGAGAAAAAGGCAGTAAACAGAAAACAGAGAAAGAGTAAGATATCAGAATTGACGACAAGAGAGAGAGAGAGAGAGAGAGAGAGAGAGAGAGAGAGAGAGAGAGAGAGAGAGAGAGAGAGAGAGAGAGAGAGAGAGAGAGAGAGAGAGAGAGAGAGGGGGGTGAGGTGAACTAAGATTAATTCAGGTTAGAAATCTTTATTACTTCCAGAGAATGTGCGTGAAGACAATGTTGAAAGTTGCATCTCGGTCACACACACACACACACACACACACACACACACACACACACACACACACACACACACACACACACACACACACACACACACGCGTTTACAAGATCTTACGTGCTTCTGTCGTTACGTACACAACCTTTAAACCAGTCACATGTGTACCTTCATCTAAGTACACATAAACATCTCAGCTTGAAAGGTAACCCATCTTACGCACACGCACACACACACACACACACACACACACACACACACACACACACGTTTCTATAGATTGTATGATATTTGATTTTTTTTCGTGTGTGTGTGTGTGTGTGTGTGTGTGTGTGTGTGTGTGTGTGTGTGTGTGTGTGTGTGTTTATAAAGTCGAGATCTATATAATAAAACACAGTATTTTCACCTTAACAGTGTCTGAGTTGAAGGGTTGAGTTTAAAGGCTGTAGCTAATTGGATGTTAAAATATGGGCTTTTATTGGCACAGACATGCATAAGTTTAATCTCTCTCTCTCTCTCTCTCTCTCTCTCTCTCTCTCTCTCTCTCTCTCTCTCTCTCTCTCTCTCTCTCTCTTGATGACTATTTTCTTTTTTTCCCTTTTCTTTCTTATTATATCTTTATCTAGTACTATATTTATCTTCTTTTTCGTTCTTCTCTCCTTTATTCCTCTTCTTCCAATTCCTTTCTTTTCTTCTTTCTTTACTTCTCATGATTATTTCTCTCCAGTTTTACAATGCTAGTCATTCATCTCTCTCTCTCTCTCTCTCTCTCTCTCTCTCTCTCTCTCTCTCTCTCTCTCTCTCTCTCTCTCTCTCTCTCTCTCTAACACTTCTTACTCCTCGCGCCTTCCTTTAATCTCGCTCGCAATAAACGCCAGAAAAAAAACAATAAATTCTTGAACCTACTCCGGATTCTTAAACATGTGACAGTCGAGACAAGTGGAATTGAAACCTCTTTGTTGTTGTCTTAATATTTGATCCTATTTTTTGAGTCCAAGATGATGAATTTGACTTTCCAGTGGGTTTTTTTTTGTTGTTGTTATCGTTCTTGTTATTCTTCGTGGGTAATCAATTGTTATGTCTCGTTTTCTATTGTTTTTGTTGTGTTTGTGAAGAAATGGCCGGACCGAGTTGAGAAATTGAGTTGTTTTTCTTTATTTTCTTTATTTTTTTATTCCTTCTTTCATTTGTTTTGTTTTGGTGTTTTGTTACCTTATCTCTGACAGGTCTACGTCTCTCTCTCTCTCTCTCTCTCTCTCTCTCTCTCTCTCTCTCTCTCTCTCTCTCTCTCTCTCTCTCTGGTACTCATGTTTTATATCTTACTTTCTCTCTTCCCTTTATTTGTTTTCCTCTGTTTTCTCTTTCCTATTCCTTATCTTCGTCATTGTTTTCCTTTACTTACTTCCTTCTTACCAATTTATTCTCTTTTTCTTTCCCTTTTACTGGTCAGTCTTTCAGCCTTTCCCTTCCCTTCCCTTCCCTTTCCTCCTCCTCTTCCTACTCCTCCTACTCCTCCTCCTCATCCTCCTTCACTACTACAATCACTTCTTACACCAGAACTACGTCACCATCCAGCCCCTCCTCCTCCTCCTCCTCCTCCTCCTCCTCCTCCTCTTCCTCCTCCTCTTCCCATATAAACACCCCACGACTGCCAACATCGCTGCCTCATCTAAGCCAGGCTCTTGACTTTCACTCCACTCATATATCGCTCTTTCATCCACCTTGCATCTTCCATCTCCCCTTCCACCTTCACTATACAATCCACTCTCCACTCACTCTCTTCCACCGTCATTATCTATCCTTTTTTTTTTACCCGTTTCATTTTTTTCTTTATCTTTTCATTGTTGGTTTATTGTTTATTTTTTTCTCTACTGTCTTTGTTTTTGACAGTTTTTACTTTTTTCTTAATTATTGTTTTCTTTATCTCTACCTTTTTTTTCCATCTTTACTTTGTTTCTCTCTCTCTCTCTCTCTCTCTCTCTCTCTCTCTCTCTCTCTCTCTCTCTCTCTCTCTCTCTCTCTCTTTCTCTCTCTCAGAGGTCAAAATAATAAAAGCTATATTCTATCAGTAATCTTATGTCTTGCTGTGTGTGTGTGTGTGTGTGTGTGTGTGTGTGTGTGTGTGTGTGTGTGTGTGTGTTTTGCATTGTTGTGTCTTTGTGTCTACGTGTGTGTTCCCATGCCTCAAGTTCTTGTTGTTGTTGCTGTTGTTGTTGTTGTTGTTGTTGTTGTTGTTGTTGTTGGAGGTGGTGGTGGTGGTGGTGGTGGTGTTGATGGTATCATATTATTATTATTGTTTTCATTACTATTAGTGTTAGTAGTAAAAGTAGTAGTAGTAGTAGTAGTAGTAGTAGTAGTAGTAGTAGTAGTAGTAGTAGTAGTAGTAGCAACAGTAATAATTACAAAGCATGACCATTATTGTCACTATCACGCTTACTATTACTATTATCATTACTATCATTGTTGAGTCACCATAGAAGCCACGGACAGGTAAACTTCCCATCACCGCCGCCTTGGTACCTGCAATCAGCCATTATTGTGTCTCCTACCCACCTTTCCTCTCACTCCCCGTCACCTTTGGACAGGTAGGGCGGGCATTCAGTACCCCGCCAACGTGTCCATCACATTCGCTTTCCACCAAATATAAGAAAAACTCAACTTGCTTCATCTTCCATTTTTTTACAATGCTCTAATCTTCCCCTTTCATCTGAGAGAAAGAAAATCAAGACACATTTTTCTCTTGGTATGAAATGTTTTCTTTTATTTTCTTTCCTTGAATACAATATTTTTAAGAGTAACGGTTTCGTTTTTCGCTTCTTATTTTCTTTATTTGTTTTCTCCAGTTCATCATTATGTTATGTATCATTTTCCTTCATAAAAAGTACGATTTGCTTTTATTTTGCTCCTTCAATCCATCATATTTTTCTTAACGCAATAATACAGTTTTCCTTTTTTTTATTTTCCTTCCTCAACATTTATTTACTTTGTCCAGTTCATCAGTTTCCCTCATAAGAAACACAACATTTCTCTTAATTTGCTTCTTCTAATTCATCACATTTTTCTTAATGCCATAATATAATTTTAACTTCATTTTTTTCTTCTCAATCTCACCCTGATTTCCTTAACGATGACAACCGCCCCTTCACTCCCTTAAGCTAAGTGTTCTCGACCCTACTGCCACACGTCTGAGAAAGGACCAAGCTGCCTATCTGTCTGTTTGTCTGTCCAGCGCAAGAGTTAACCACGCTTCTCAGCTCCTTCACTTTATAGATCGTATTTCTTAACATTCCTCGTCTTGTCACACATTAAGAGGCTGCAGTGGAAGCTACTTAGATTTCTGAGGACATGCTCTTAACTTTCACCTCATTCACATATCGCTCTTTCATCCACCTTGCATCTTCCACCTTCCCTCCACATTTTCTTTTTATGTGGGAGGGGCACCGGCCAAGAGTAATAAAAGAAAAAAAAAGATCTATTGAGGTGCCAGTCCCCAAACGGCCAGAAACGATCGCCAGAAATTAGAGGATAATTGTCTTGAAACTTTCACTATTCAAGCCACAGTCAACTCTTACTCGACCATCACCATCCATCCTCTCAACAAGGACTCAATAGGAAAAAAAACACCAAAGGAAACCCGACTTATGATCCTGTGGCCTTTGAAAACAGTACTGGTGAGGGAACAAAGCAATTCAGAACACTGGCCTAGATGGAAACTGACGAAGGAAGGACAGAAAGCAGAGAGTGTTCTTCCCTCACCACCAAGGCGGCCAGGAGTGACGAGTCAAGCCGCCGGGGAGTGAAATTAGTTCTGGTATTTAGGACTGTGGTAATTTCGTGTTTATATCCCCGTGCTTGCTGCGTGTCTGCCTTGTTGATTTTTCGCCACCTGCCCGCCGCCACTACCAGGTGTGCGAGAAAAAAAAATAAAGATAAAGCCTTCAACAAAAACAAGTCGCTGATGGGGCCACACACAGCTGCTCGGGTCACACAGTAAGCTAAAACAGCAGCAGCAGAAGTATTAGTGAGTCTCTGGGAAGGAAAGAAGTATATACGCAGAAATGGAGAGATAATAAAATGCACCGTGAAAGGAAAGGAAGAATGGAAGATAAAAAGAGTAAGACATAACTACACACACACACACACACACACACACACACACACACACTTCTCCAGTATATTTCTCCCCTAAAAAAAAAAAAAAAAAAAAAAAAACAGTATAAAAGCGAGAACTCAGGTTGATGTAGGAGGACAAATACACTGCTAATCTGCCCTGCCTGACTCCCACCTTGGCCATTATGATGAAGGAAACCAAATATAGCGCAAAGGAAGTGGTCACCCTCGCCCTCCGCTTGCCGGCGATGCTAATCTACGAGTTATCTACAGCAGTGTGGTTTGTTTAGTCCCCAATACCGCGGCGTGATGAATCTGCAGCGAGGAGTGACGGCAGGACTTGGAGGGTGATAAAATAAGAGCATAGTCTTTATTAAGGGAATGTGATGGATTTGCAGAGAGTGGTGAGGGCTTAGGGGAACAAAAGGAGGTTCTTAATATTGGGGCTGTGATGAAGCTGAGGAGTTTGTAGCCACGAGACTTGAAGGGAAAATGCAAGGCGACTCACATTCTTTATAAAGGCATTGATGGTGAGTTTAGAGGAAGGGAAGGACAAGATGGCAGCGTGATCAGTCTGGTGAGTGTGCGGCGACGAGACTACTTGGGGTCCCCGTGTGATGAAATGAACAAATTTTGAGTGATGAGTATAGTTGATAAATAAAGGAAAAAATGCACTGGAAGAAGGAGAATAAAGGGAAAAAACATCATAGCTACTTCAGGACAACACAAGACAGTCCTTTCTCCCTTCACAACCCCACATAAAAAGAAAAAAATAAATAAATAAAATAGATGAAAGAGTGCAGCAACTGATAAACTCTTGCACTCAATAGTTGGACAAGCCCTATAAGAAGAATCCGTACCGCGTTTACCGCTACACGTACCTACTCCTTCGCAAGACAATCCTTTCTCCCAACATAAATTCACAAAGGGAGTGAGTAAAAGACTTAGACGACTGATAAACTCCCGCATTCGATAGGTGGACAAGATGCATGAGAATCCGTACCTTGTTTACCTGCACTGGGCCACGTGAGGGAGGGGCGAGGCATGCTGGGCGACAAAAACTGCACCCAGGAAAGCAGAATGCAATAGATGTGATGCAACCAGGGACACGAGTGGGAGATTTGCAGATTACAGAAAGGCGGAACGAAGAGGTGAGTGGAGTTGAGAGGAGCGGGTGGATGAGATAAACACGCCCTCAGCTCTACCTGTCCAGCTCTATTGCACGTGTAGAACATTGCAGACACGAGGGAAGTGCGCCGTACATGGAAGGACAAGGACGGCGTGTAAGGTGGAAGGGTTGGGGAGGAAAAAAATAACTTGCAGATGGTTTTGAAAGGTTGAGAACATTTACCACGTTAATTTAGCAAGGGATGAAATATGATACGCCCTCCGTGAGATTCTCCATAAGGGACACATGAGATAGTGGCCTAATTATACAGGTGAGGATGACAAAAACAGGTAAAGAGATGGAAGGAAATGGTGAAGGTTAAGGCGACCAGCTATATTCATTTTGTAAGGAGTGAAATATGAATGAAATATGAACTTCTTTCCGTGAGATTCTTTATAAGGGAGGGGCAAGATAATGTGCTAATATATAGGTAAAGTTAACTGAAGAATGAGATATGGTAAGTTAAGCGCATTTAACGATACTTATTTAGAAAGAGATGAATTATGAATGAAAGATAAACAGCCTCACGAATTCTTTATAAGGGAGAGGGAAAGGTAAAAAAAAATCTCCAATATACAAGTAAAGATGAACAAAAAAATGTGAGACACAGAAGTTTTAAGGCACTAACTAAACTAAATAGATCATATATTTAAAAATGAACCATCCTTTTGATATTCTCTGAGACACACACACACAAAAATAAAAAAACAAATAAAAGATAAAGTCCTATACACGTAAAATTAAGCAAAGGTAAGAACAGGTGAGTACCAACTAATAACCTACCTGGGACCCCATATAAGGGAGAGAAAGGGTAATTACACAGCACACAGGTAGAGGGAGGAACAGGTAACAACAGCTGAGAGGGAGTAAGAGATCTAATTCCCCATCAAAGGTTAAGTCGAGGTGATGAATGAGAGAGGTGAGTTACCGAGACACTGAAGGACGCTACGATATCTGTCCCGGCCATTAATTGCGGGGAAGTCAGATGAGAGGCATTCTGTAGCTCCAGTGTGGGGTTACTTAGGGGGTCACTTATTGCTGTGCCTTTGTGTTGCATGATCTTGTTGTGTTCCTGAAATTTATACTACTAGCAATTGTGGGTTTAAAGGAACGCGTTTAGGTCTTTATATACTTACTTAATTTGTGTTTTTTCTTAGGTATATTTACGCTCACATGATGATATACGACTTCCGAGGGTTATATGCAGCGTCTTAACACAATAGAACTACTAAAAATTTGGATTCATCTCTTCATATTAATTAAATATTTCGAAACACTTATATTTTACACTCACACGCTCATATGCGACTTCAGACCATTAAACACAGCATACTAACACACACACACACACGCACACACACACAAAAAAAAAAACTACTATAAAATTGCATTCTTCTCTCTTCCAATAAGTTAACCTTGAAATACGTCACGCTGCATTTTCTTCTCGAGTCACTTCACGCCATCGACACTCAACGGTAAAGCACAATCCCACACAGACCCAGTAACTAATAATCAATGAAAAAACCACCTACACCTCCCGAATCCCATCT
>NC_087195.1:3845000-3852500 GCF_035594125.1 Scylla paramamosain
GCGGGAATTTATAACCGGGTCGTGCTACGGTACTTGTGCTGGCTGTGGGGGGGTTAGGGAAGAGAGGGAGGGGGAGGAGAGAGATAGAGAGAGAGAGAGGGGAGGGGGAGAGGGGAGGGGAGACAGGAGGCTGAGTTATTTTGTGTCTTGTGTGCTCGTGGTAAGGGAGTAGAGAGAGAGAGAGAGAGAGAGAGAGAGAGAGAGAGAGAGAGAGAGAGAGAGAGAGAGAGAGAGAGAGTTTTGTAAATATATGAAAATTAAATAGAGAGAGAGAGAGAGAGCTATTTAATTTTCATATATTTACAAAACTCTCTCTCTCTCTCTCTCTCTCTCTCTCTCTCTCTCTCTCTCTCTCTCTCTCTCTCTCTCACACACTTTTTAGTCTCATTTTACTCATTTTTAACATTTATCTCTCCTATTTCTTCCATTTATCATCGAGTTTTCTCTTTATGCCTACCTCCACTTCTCTCTCCTCTCCTTCCTCCCTCTTCCTCTCTCCGTCTCCCATATTTTTTTCTCATTCCTACACTCCACATTTTTCTCCCATTTCCTCCATTTATCATCCAATTCTTCCTCCATTCCTACATTTACTTCACTGTCAAATTCCTCACCCTTTCTCTCCCTCTCTCTCTCTCCTTCTCTCCTTCCACATTTTTTCTCTCATTCCTTCTCTTCGCATTTTTCTCCCATTTCCTTTATTATCATCCAATTTTCCCTTCATTCCTACCTCCCCAGATAAACTCTCTCTCTCTCTCTCTCTCTCTCTCTCTCTCTCTCTCTCTCTCTCTCTCTCTCTCTCTCTCTCTCTCTCCCCCGGCGGGCTGGCTAATCAGGCGTGTTATCCCCGACAGACGGATCAGCTGTGCCGGGTCTTTCCTCACCGCGGGTCACTCCGGGTCACAGCATTACTGTACGCACATAAATAGATTCCAGGCGTATCGTAATCCAATAAAGGGGACTCCAACCTTCCCTGAGTCTTGGGTTTACCTTTAGTGACGGGAAGGTGGTGAGAAGGTTTAGAATTTCAACTTTTTTTTTTTTATGTTAAGTGGATGTCTGATTTGTGCGCCTTTAAATGGTGTAAAAATGTGAAGGTTTGTCATTTTAACCCTTTCTGCTGTGATACGAAAGAGTTAAAGGCACCGGAAGCAATGCATGGAGTCTTTATAAGCATCTACAAGAAAGAGTGAGGTTAAAAAGAATATATTTTTTCAATTTTTACCCTGTTTAAAGATTTGAGGTGGCTGTAGAGCGAGTAAAGACGTCACAGCATATGGATACACAACAGGACGCCTCTTCTGAATATTCACTTCTGATGTGGTGACAGAGCTTATTGAGAGATATATAAATTGAATTACAGAGCGTTAACTTGTAAATGTGATCTGATTTGATTTTTAAATATAACATTATAGAAGTAGATATCAATAGCTGTATTATGATCAACAAGAGAACGTGATGAAGAGGGATATATTCACTTTACTATTTCTTTACGCAGCGCTTGAAAATAAAATGTCAGGAATTAATTGAAATGCCAAGCTTTCTACAAAAAAAAAAAAAAAAAAACACCATTGCAAGTGAACCAGTCGATAATAAATGTACGGCTATTGACGACCATTAAGGAAAAAAAAATACAAAAAAGCGCACAAAACATCTATACGAAAAACAAAAACAAAAATATAACTGCAATACAAAAAAAATAAATAAATAAAATCTTAACTAAAAGCACTCAAAAAAAACAATAATTCCTAATCCGTCCAGCGACCAATACTATATACCCCAGAAAGCACAGTTCGAGAGATCCATCCTAACTAAAACACACATAAACCACAAAGCGATACTCTTTAAGCCACACATCAATAATTCACACACCAGAAACTACGAGGACAGTTAGAGAAAAGACTGACTGATTGATTTGGCTTCTGCCGTCGAGAGAGAGAGAGAGAGAGAGAGAGAGAGAGAGAGAGAGAGAGAGAGAGAGAGAGAGAGAGAGAGAGAGAGAGAGAGAGAGAGAACCAGGCATACTAAAAATACCCATAGCATTTTCCTTATAAACAACCATACAATACACACACAGGAACAGGCATGCGACCCCCCTTGACCCTCCCGTGACCCTGAATGACCCAGCTAAGCCCCCTGACCTGCATAACAAGGGATAAAACCGCGACATAAACAACACCGCACGTAAACCAATAACAAGACCCGTACTTAGTGCTCTTTCCGTCCCCCGTTGATAAATCCGGTTCATATTCCCGTTTTGGGGCGAGAGATGCATTAGTTCCGAACGTGCAATGAATGTTATTGCCCCGAGTTCGCTTATCGCTAAGTATTGGTGGACTGGGAGGCGGTGCTATATCGGGGTTGTGTTCTGGTGATCTCATTGTTCTTCTTTCCTAACTCGTGGAGAGAAAGGGGTGGGCTGGAGGGAGTGATTGGAGGAACGGAAGGGGAGAGATGGGAGGAAAAGAGAAAGTGGAGGGTAAAAAGGATAATGAAAGAAGGAGAAGAGAAGGAAGGAAAGGGAGGGAAGGAAGGAAGGAAGGGAGAAATGGGAGGAAAAGAGAGGAGGGGGTAAAAAACGGGTGATGAGAGGAAGAGAAGAGAAGAGAAGAGAAGAGAGGGGAAGGAAGAAAGGGAGTAATGAGAAAGGGAAGGAAGGATAAAGAGTGAAGGATGAGAAAAGAAAGAGAATAAAAGAACGTAAAGAGGAAATAAAAAAATAGGAAGGGGGAAAAGAAAGAAGAATGAATAAGAAGTAGGTAAGGAGGATAAGAAAAGACGGAACAGAACATTTTCACGCCAACGCTTAAATATTTTTTTGTTTGTTTGTTCGTTCCTTGACTTAATAATGACGAGAATTTTGTTGCATTCAATGTGTTTACGTTCCAAGAAAGCAACCCATGAATTTTTAAACTGTGGGTTCCTTTCTTTACATTTTCTGACTGCATTTTATTACTTTTTTTGCACGTCTTTGTGTTTCCCGGTAAAAAAAAAAAAAAAATTGTTTGTGTGCCTTGAATGACAGGAAGGAGATTTTCACAAGAAGCAGAAAGGAAAATAAGAATCCACGTCATTTTATCATTTCACTATTTCACTACTGCTATTCCAGCTTGACACGAAAGAGGAAGTGGAAAAAATGCACCTCCTTTCCTTATTACTCATTCCTTACTCTCAAAAAAATCACCTCTCTCACTCTCTTTAGCGGCCTCTCACCATCCACATTATTCTTAAGACCTTTTCCTCTCCTCCTCCTCCTCCTCCTTCTCCTCCTTCTTCTCCCACTCCTCTTCCTCCTAGTCCAGTCCCTCCTCCTTCTCATTTTCTAACATTCTTCCTCTCATCTTTTTTTAGCATCTTTTCTCTCTTCCTCCTCTTTTCTTGCATTCTATCTTTCTATTCCTATATTTTTTACCTTCTCTAGTTTTTATCTCCCTCTTTCCATCTCTCACTGTGTTGATCTACGCTCTCCTTTTTTCCTGTTTTTTTTATTTTTTATTTATGTCTACCTTGTATTCCTCTTTCATTTCCTTCTCCCATTTTCCTTCCTTGGTATTTCTCTTCTCTCCATCTCCCTTACGCCTTACCTCCTTCCCTCTTCTCTTCTTCCTTACTTTATCCTCTCCTCTCCACCCTCACCTACACCCCTAACCCTCCTCCTCCTCCTCCTCTTCCTCCTCTCTGTACGCCTTACCTCCCTCTTCCTCTCATCATAGATATATCTACCCTTCCTTCCCTCCTCTCCCCTTCCTCCCTCCTTCCCTCACCACCTAACCTAACCCTCCCCTTCTTCTTCCTGCCCTCCTCTCTCCTGTGCCTTCTTATTCTCCTCTCTCCACCTCACCTAACCTAACCTAACCTTCCCTCCTCCTCCTCCTCCTCCTCCTCCTCCTCCTCCTCCTCCTCCTCCTCCTCCTCGTCGTCGTCATATATTCCCGCATTAATATCGCCCCCACTTACTATTTCCGCGCAGTCACCTCAAGAAACAGACAGAATCATAAGGCAAACAACAAGAGTGTTTTGGTGGACTCCGTTTTTTGTTGGTCTCTGCGATCAGGGGAGACTCAAGTGTTCCTGCCCAGACCCCTGCAGGTGAGGCCGCTTCCCTCCCCCACCCCCACGCTGCTGTTTTTACTCTTTTTTGTATTAATTTTGGTGTGTCTTCTGATATCTCTCTCTCTCTCTCTCTCTCTCTCTCTCTCTCTCTCTCTCTCTCTCTCTCTCTCTCTCTCTCTCTCTCTCTCTGATTCTGTTTCATTTCTCTTCCTTGCTCCCTGTTTTTCTTTTTTTATTGATTTTGGTTTATTTCTTCTCTTTCTCTCCTCCTCCTCCTCATTCTGTTTCTACTTTCTTTTTTTTTGCATTAATTATCCTTCTTCTCTTTCTCTCTTCTTTCTCCTCATTCAGTTTCTACTTTTTTTTTTTTTACTGATTATGGTCTTTCCTCTTCTCGTTTTCTCCTTTCCTTTCTTCTTTTCTACCTTCTCTGCTGCTGCTTTTATTCTTTTTTGTTTTAATTTTGATCTTTCCTCTTCTTTCTCTTCTGTTTCTCCATCTTCTTGTTCTCTGTTGCTGTTTTTCTTTTTCTTTTCTTTTTTTTTTGCATTAATTTTAGTATTTCATCTCTCTCTCTCTCTCTTTCTTTCTCTCTCTCAGTTCCTCCTTCTCCTATTCCTCCTCCTCCTCCTCCTCGTCCTCCTCTCGTTCCCTCGTCCTTTCCTTTCCTCCCTCCATCTTTAGCTTGTTTTATTTGTTTCTCTACCTTCTTTTATTTTGTTTTATTTTGTTTTCTAGTGTCACTGTTTTGTTTTCGTTCATTTGGATTAATTTTGTTTTTCTATCTTTCTTTCTCTGTCTCCTCTCCTTTCTTAACTTTCTCTTCTGCTTCATCCGTTATGTCTCTATATTTTTATGGGTCTCTTTGCTTTGCTTTCTATCTATTAGTTCTGGTCAATTCTTTTTTTTTATTTTTACTCTTCTTTCTTCTCATTTTCGTGCTTCTTCTATTCTTATTTTTACTTCTTAATCACATACAGTTTTCAAGATAATTGATCACCATCTTGCCATTGTTCTATTTTGTATTTTAATTTCGATGTATATTTGAGGTTTTATGTATTTCATTATCTTACCTGATATTTAATTGTTGCCTTTCTTTACTTTATTAATTACAGGTGGTTGTCAAGGTAACTCTTTTCTGTTTCTCTATCTTTTTTCTCATCTTTTCATTTCCATTTTTTTCCTTTAATTTTTCTATGCCAGTTTTGAAATATTTATAAGTACAATTTATTTCTGTATTTACTTCATTAATATGTAGGCAGCAAGGTAACTCTTTCCCATTTGTTTACATTTTTTCTTACTTTATTTATTTTTTCTATTTTTCTTTTTTTTTTTATTTCAGGTCCCAAGTGTTTTGAGGCATTACATATCTGAGCACAATTCTTACATTTATTTGCTTCACTAATTACATGCAGGTGTCAAGGTAACTTTTCCATTTCTTTATCTCTTCGTCTTGTTCCTTTGTTTCAGTCTGCAAGTCTTTCAAGGCATTGTTTATTTAAGTACAATTCTTTCCTTTATTTACTTCTTGTCATGCACGTCTCGAGGTAACTCATCTCCATTTATGTATTATTTTTCCTATTTTCCTACTTTCGTGTTCAATCTAACTCATTTCCACTTGTATATCTTCTCTCCAGATTTTTCCCACTTTTATTATGCGAGTCTTGATACATTAAACATTTCATCACGGCAGTTAATTGTCATACTTGATTGTTGTGTCACCGCAAGACATCAAATCACTGACTGACTTTCCTTGTGTTCTTTTCTATTTCAATGCATAAGTTTTAACATTATTTATTCATTTATTTATTTATTAATGTAACACTTGATTACTATACTTTTCATTAACTGCAACTAATTTTCGAGGCAGACAATCTTCATTTCTCAGCTTTTTTCCTGCTTTCCAATTTTTTTTTCCTCGAGAAGCGAGTTGCGTTAAATTATTTCTAATCATCTCTTGAAACATTATATTTTTCAATGACACACTTAATAATTATACTCTTCAATGATTACAAGTACTTTTCAAGACATATAATTTCTATCAGTATTTTTTTCTCCTGTTTTTTTTTTTATATAGTTTTGTTTATAATTTATTTGTTTATTTGGTTCGATTTTACTTTAATTATTCATTTATCTTTCTTTTAGGAGAATTAGTGAGTTAAATCTTCTGTAATCTCCTCTTGACACCAATGCTCACCACACTGTCATTGTTTTTATTTGGCATATCACCGCATCACGTTCCCAGAGTGCTGTGGTGATGCTGCTTCTTATTATCTCACTTTCATTTCCTTTATCTTTTTTATGAATATGAGATTAATTATAAGGATGATTAGTGAAAGTTCCCAATGTTTGTTCGCATGTGGTATTATCATTATCTTCATTGATGTTTGTTCCGTCAAGATACTTCAACGTATCTCTCTTTTCTCTCTTTTTTTCATTTCTTGTTATTTCTTTTCCTATTTCCTCAATGCCTTCCTGACCTTAATTCGCCTCGCCCTCAGTTCGTAGGCTCTTTAAATATTCTTTCTGCACTTTTCATTCTTGTAATTCGTCTCTTCTGCTTTTTTTTCTCTCTCTCTCTCTTGTATCCTTTGTGTGTGTGTGTGTGTGTGTGTGTGTGTGTGTGTGTGTGTGTGTGTGTTAAAAAAAAAAAAGTATGCAGGACTAATGCTGTGAATTAAAGAAGCAAAACAAAATAATTGAAAACGAAAAAATAGAAAGAAAGAAAGAACAAAGCGAACAACAAAAAAAAAAACTTATAACAAAACAAATGAAAAAAAATTGAGGGAACCAAAATATAAAATCACACAAAAAAAGACAAAAAATAAAACAAAAAAGAAAAACACAGCCACCTCAAAAACTCAGAGAGAGAGAGAGAGAGAGAGAGAGAGAGAGAGAGAGAGAGAGAGAGAGAGAGAGAGAGAGAGAGAGAGAGAGAGAGAGAGAGAGAGAGAGAAGAAAAAAAAAAGTTCCATGATAAAGTCAATCCAATTCCCTCGCTGTCTTGATGTTCCTCTGAAAAAGTCAACAGGCAGAAAGGAGGAAAAATACTGCCAGGAAAAACACAAGCGGGCTGCACCAATGAGAGGGAAGAGGGAGTGAAGATACTAGTTAACTCCTACATTAGCAAGATGGACACGAGAGAGAGAGAGAGAGAGAGAGAGAGAGAGAGAGAGAGAGAGAGAGAGAGAGAGAGAGAGAGAGAGAGAGAGAGAGAGTGGTGTTAGTAAGAGCGGAGAAGCAGCGACCATGAAAATAATAATAGAAAAAGATGGCGGGATGCAACGCTGCGTGAACATTTCTTGATCATTTTCCTTATTTTGCTGATTATCTTCATTCCCTCACTCCTTGTTCTTACACACACACACACACACACACACACACACGTCTATTTTACCTCCAAGTTTCCTCCATTCCTTTCCCTTCCTCTCTCCAGCTTCTCTTCCTTCT
>NC_087195.1:3860000-3897500 GCF_035594125.1 Scylla paramamosain
TCCTCCTCCTCCTCCTCCTCCTCCTCCTCCTCCTCATCCTCACTCACTTTCTCTTTCTCACAAGCGAAAATCTGACCTCGGCTGACCTGTTTACCAGCAACGTGGGTCAAAATAAGGACCTGCCGGGGGTCATAACTGGTCTATTTCAGGAGTCTAGGCTTCTCGCGGCCTCAATCTCCTGCTTGGATTGGAATTTTAGTTGATGGAGTCTTTCTTACGAGGCATAATGTTTGTTGGTATAATTTTTGTTGTGGAGTTGCTATAATGTTTGTTTCGAGGCCTCCCATTGGTTCACTGTCTCGTATATGTGGGGTATTTTAAATGGTGGTGTGACTATTCAGGTGTAATGTTTGTTGGTATAATGTTTGTTGAGGATTCATAATGTTTGTTGCCAGAATTCCTATTGGTTCAGTCTCTCGTTCTGGGGTGTAATATTGGTTAGTGTACATAAGAACATAAGAACATAAGAAATAAGGGAAGCTGCAAGAAGCGACCAGGCTTACACGTGGCAGTCCCTGTATGAAACACACCTACCTATTTCCATCTGCTATCCCCATCCATAAACTTGTCTAATCTTCTCTTAAAGCTCTCTAGTGCCCTAGCACTAACTACATGATTACTGAGTCCGTTCCACTCATCTACCACTCTATTTGAGAACCAATTTTTTCCTATCTCCTTCCTAAACCTAAATTTTTCAAGCTTGAACCCGTTATTTCTTGTTCTACCCTGGTTGCTGATCCTAAGAATTTTGCTTACATCTCCCTTGTTATAACCCTTATACCACTTAAAGACTTCTATCAGGTCCCCTCTTAACCTACGTCTCTCTAGAGAATGTAAATTTAACCGCTTCAACCTCGCTTCGTAAGGAATACTCCTCATCCCCTGTATCCTTTTAGTCATTCTCCTCTGTACTGATTCTAATAGACCTATATCTTTCCTGTAATGTGGGGACCAGAACTGCACAGCGTAGTCTAGATGAGGTCTGACCAGCGCCAAGTATAACTTTAATATTACTTCCGGCCTTCTACTTTTAACACTCCTAAAAATGAATCCTAGTACCCTATTTGCCTTGTTTCTGGCTTCTATGCATTGTTTCCCTAGACGGAGTTCAGAGCTTACTATAACTCCTAAATCTTTCTCGTACCCTGTACCTACCAGAGTTTGGGTGTTTAATGTGTACCTATTGTGTGGGTTTCCTCTACCTACGCTAAGCACTTTGCATTTATTGATATTAAATTGCATTTGCCATCTATCCGTCCATTCATTCATTCTATCTAAGTCTGTCTGCAAGGCGATGGCATCCGCTTCTGACCTAATTAATCTACCTATCTTTGTGTCATCCACAAATTTACTAACATCGCTACTAATTCCACTATCCAAGTCATTGATATATATTAGAAATAATAATGGCCCTAATACTGATCCCTGTGGCACCCCACTAATGACATGACCCCACTCGGATTTCGAGCCGTTTATTAGCACTCTCTGTCGCCTGTTACCAAGCCATGACCCTATCCAACCTAACACCCTCCCATCTATCCCGTGCGCCCTAATCTTTCTCAGGAGCCTTTGATGGGGCACCTTGTCGAATGCTTTACTAAAGTCCAGATATAAGATATCATAACTATCACCATTATCTACTGCCTCGTACACCTTACTGTAAAAACTTAACAAGTTTGTCAGGCAAGACTTCCCCTTCGTGAAGCCATGCTGTGACTGATTTATCAAGTTATGTTTGTCTAAATGTTCCCTAATGTTCCTGGCTATTATTGACTCTAACATTTTACCTACAACTGAAGTTAAGCTGACAGGTCTATAATTAGACGCTAAAGTTTTATCCCCTTTCTTAAAGATGTAGTCCTTGTAACGAGATATAATGTTTGTTTGGATAATGTTTGTTGTGCAGTTGTTGTTATGCTTGTTGTAAATTATTATGATGTTTGTTTTGAGGTTTTCCATTGGCTCGAAGTCCCGTCCTGAAGGTGGAATGTTGATGTTTGGAATGACTCGATATAATGTTTGTTGTCATAATATTTGTTGGTACTTTGTTTTTCTCTTTTTTTCAGCGAGAAGATCCATGTTCGTGATATTCCAACTACACTGATTGCTGCGTTGAATGTTCCCTGATGATCAAAAGTGTTAATACCTGGTAATAAGTGCTAATAAGTGGTAACAAATGCTCATAAGTAGTCGTGCTAAGTGTTTCTACCACCAAAACTACACTGAATTTGTCTATTTTTTCACTTATATAATTTCCGATCTAAGCTTTCATAAAGTTGTTGTTAATTGACTTTAGTTTCGTTCTTAGTCACAAAAATACGTGTTTCTAGTATGAAAGATAAAGGAAGTATTTTAATTTTTTTGCATTCATTTCTAACTCTTTAATATCTAATTAAAGTATATTATCGTGTGTGTGTGTGTGTGTGTGTGTGTGTGTGTGTGTGTGTGTGTGTGTGTGTGTGTGTGTGTGTGTGTGTGTGTGTGTGTGTGTGTGTGTGTGTCATCTACAAAGATTTTCAAAAGCTTCGTTTGTGGTTCCTACATTTCTGAGTTTAATGAACATATATTTACCGGTGCTGCTTATGAAGTTTTCCCGGTCATAAAAGAAAACGACAAGTTATGCAGGCGCTACCCTTATCGTGTTTCACCTTTACCAGTCTAATGAAAATATATTATGGTGCTGCTTTTCAACTTAAAGACACGCACAATTACCATCTTGGCGTTAAAACTATGAAAAATAATGAAAGAAAAATTTTAAAGCCACAAGTATTATTAGTGTTTACTTGCAACGTTTATGAATTCTGAACATTTCCCAGGCCTAATGAAAATGTATTATTGTCTTGTTTTTGTGCCTCAAGACACATTCACTTCTTGTCCTGGCGCTAAAACAACAAGTAAAGCTATTTAAGTGTTTGTAATTTCTTAAACTTCTCAAGTCTAATGAAAATATAATATAGTGTTTTTTTTTTATTTTATTTATTTATTTTTTTAATCTCAAGACGCATTAAGTTCTTGTACTGGTGTTAAGACAATGATTACAGTCCTGCCTCTGAGATTCAAGACACATTTACTTCTTGTCCTGCCGCCAAAACAAGTAAAATCATCCAAATGCTTACAGTTTTCTAACCTTCCTAATGAAAATGTATTACGGTTCTGCCTCTGAGCCTCAAGACACATTCACTTCTTGTCCTAGCGCCAGAACAACAAGTAAAGTTATTCAAGTCTTAAGTTTATAAATGCTAAACACTTCCACGTGCAACGAACATGTACAATTATGGTCTTATGATCCTTAAGACTTGTTCAGTTCTTGTCCTGGCGCCTACACAAGTACAATATATTTAAAATGCCACATCTGTGATTTCTAAGCTTTCCTAGGTGCTTATAATTTCTTAACCTTCATAGATTAAAACTTATTAAGGTCTTGTTTTTGAGTCTCAAGATATTTACCATTACTATATTGCCCTGGCGATGAAACAAGGGGAATTATTCAAGTTCATATGATTTCTTAACCATTCTCAATCTTTCTAAGTGCTTATACTTCCTTAACCTTCCTAAGTCTAATGAAAATGTATTACAGTCTGGTTTTTGAGCTTCAAGACAATACTTATTACTACCTTGTCCTGGCCTGAAACAAGATAATTTGCAGCAGTTTTCCTTCCCCCTCACGCGAGACCTGAAGTGCAAGTCGTAAAGTCGCCGTGAGTTATGAAGCACATCTCAACATTTCACCTCTAACAGCTGTGCCATGTATAATTTGCCTCTCGTAAATTCTGAGGTGCTGAAACGAAACTTCCTTCAGAGTCACCGCCAGATGCTGAAATTGACAAGTTTCTAGCCACATATCATCATTTTCTCTCATGGCTTTCCTCTCCCCACTCCTGTTCCTTCTGATACCACCTTCTCTTCCTCCTCCTCTTTTCTCTTACTCCTCCTCCTCCTCCTCCTCCTACTACTACTACTACTACTACTACTACTACTACTACAACTACTACTACTGCATTTCTTTCTTCACAGTCACCACCAGATGTGTTTTCTAGTAACTTAACATTTTCTCTTCTGTTCCTTTTAATATTGTCCTCCTCTTCCTCCCCTTACTACTGCTACTACTACCCTACCTCCTCCTTTCAAAATCACTATCAGATGCCAAACTTGACACGTTTTCTATGATGATATCACCGTTTTCTCTCATGGCTTTCCTCTCCTGTTTCTCTTAGTACCATGTTTCCTTGTTACTACTACTACTACTACTACTACTACTACTCTTTCTCCACATTATCACAATTGCTCTATTTCCTTAATTTACGTTTTCTACTAACATATAACTATTTTCTATGTTCTTTCCTTTCCTGTTCCTTAATACCACTCGTCCTCTTCCTCCTCCTCCTCTTCTTTCTCTTACTACTACTACCCTTCCTACTCTTTCCTCCTCCTGCTCATATATTATCACCACTGCTCCCTTTCCCTCACACACGTTCCCTGCTAAATAAGGCTTGAAGTATGAACCTGCTTACCTACCTACCTGCCGCTGCTTTCTTCAGTTACCCCTGACACAACAGAAAATGCCAGCCATTCCACGCTTCCCCATTGGCCAGCCCTCTACGTGCCTTGGCCAATCACATCCATGCTTGCTCGACTTGCCTGCCACCTGGTGAGAAAGTGAGAAGTGGGAGCTGCTAACCTTTTGAAGTTGTGTGTGTGTGTGTGTGTGTGTGTGTGTGTGTGTGTGCTTTTATACGCTTCATTTGTGTTTTGCTATATACGGAAAGCGTGTGTACGTAAATGCGTGAACGTGGGAATGGTCTTATCGAAGCTTGTTTGGGGAGAGAGAGAGAGAGAGAGAGAGAGAGAGAGAGAGAGAGAGAGAGAGAGAGAGAGAGAGAGAGAGAGAGAGAGAGAGAGAGAGAGAGAGAGAGAGAAACACACAAACACAATGACACAGAAAAAGCAAGAACTAGAACTGGGAACATAAATACAGAAAAAAAAATGGATAAAAAAACAAAAACAAAGAAGAGAAGAAGAGTGGAATATTAATGCAAGATGAGAGAGTGAAAGAAGATAAAAAAAAAAAAAAGGGAGAGATAAAAAAGAAAGATGCACATGAAGACGTTCTGTGAATAAATTTGTGAAGGTAAAGATTCAATTAAGTTCGAAAGTTTATGAGTCCTGTCCCACGAATTGATTCCTGAAACACGTCCGAAAAATTTGCATTACTTTTCTTTTTTACTTTTTTTTCAAGGCTGATTATTGTATGAAGTTTGCATTGAAATGTTGCTGTGTTATAAAGTCAGATTAGTCTCTCTCTCTCTCTCTCTCTCTCTCTCTCTCTCTCTCTCTCTCTCTCTCTCTCTCTCTCTCTCTCTCTCTCTCTCTCTATCAATTTTCCTCACTTCCCGTATTTCCTCTTTATATTTCTTATTCTTTATGTATTTTCTCCCTTTTTCTCTCTTTTCTCTACTCTCACTTCTCTCCTCTCACTCTCTCCTTGCCCTTCTCCCAAAATTTCCAAGCATCTATCCATTTCCCCATCCCTCTCACTAGTCTCTCCTCTCACCCCTGTCTTTTTCTCTCTCTCTCTTTGCCTCTCTACTCCTTACTCTCACCCCTTTCCTCCTTCTCTCCCTATCCTTCTCCCAAGATTATCTTCCTCATGCATTCTCTCTCTCTCTCCTTTACTCTCACTGCATGTCTCTCTCTCTCTCTCTCTCTCTCTCTCTCTCTCTCTCTCTCTCTCTCTCTCTCTCTCTCTCTCTCTCTCTTTCTAAGTTCCTCTTCCAAAATCATCTTGTACTACTTCTTCATGCATTATCTCTCTCTCTCTCTCTCTCTCTCTCTCTCTCTCCTTTACTCTCACCTACAGTCTCCCTCTCCCTCTCTCTCTTCCCGACTCTCCCACATCCTCACGCAGCTCTTCCATTACAAAAACTTATCACATCTTTATCTTGATCATCTTCCTCATCGAATATGCTTCTGCTTCCTCCAGTCTCTCCCTGCCTCCTCACCTGGCTATGCTAATGATACACGTAGGCCAGGTGAGGTAAATCTTAATGCAGGTACCACGCTTACCTGTGCAAGAGGCGATATAAGGCCCTGCTTACCTGGAGCCTTTTGTGATTACCATTCCCACTGTCATTATTATGGTCATTATTACAGTGAATTATTCAGTGACAGCTCTTTGTGACTCCGGTTGTCTCGCCTTCATCACATTGGTTGCTTTGTTTGGGTTTGTTTGTTTGTTGTGTGTGTGTGTGTGTGTGTGTGTGTGTGTGTGTGTGTGTGTGTGTGTGTGTGTGTGTGTGTGTGTGGTTATGTTTTTTGTTTATTTGTCGTGTTCTTGTTTTTGTTGTTTGTTTGTTTGTTTGCTTGTTCGCTGTTTTATGTGTGTGTATTTCGTGTTTTTATCATTATTTCTTGTGTTTTTATTGTTTTTGTTTTTTTTCTCATTCGTGACTTTTTTTGTTATTGTTGTTGTTATTATTGTTTTAATGTGTGCTAGTTTATGTAATATGGCCTGTGTAAATGAGAGAGAGAGAGAGAGAGAGAGAGAGAGAGAGAGAGAGAGAGAGAGAGAGAGAGAGAGAGAGAGAGAGAGAGAGAGAGAGAGAGAGAGAGAGAGAAAAAAAGAGAGAGAAATAAATCGATAAAACTAATGTACTAAAACCAAATTCCACACACACACACACACACACACACACCTGGCTACTAATTACAGAATGCTCACCTCTATTTACCTGACACACACACTTCCTCTCTACGGGACTAAATTTGTCTGCGTGTTTTCCACCTTCTTATATATTTTACCTGTCCATTTTTCCCTCGCCCATTTACCTTTGGCGCGGCAGCTGCTGGGAATTGTGGGCAGGTGAGGAAAGACTTTACGTGTTTTATAGGAAATCTTGTAATTGCTTAGTCGAGAGAGAAGGAAAAAAAAGGTGGTGTTTATCTTGAGTTCGCCGAGTTTCGTTGAGTCTCGTTCGCGTTCTCTCTCTCTCTCTCTCTCTCTCTCTCTCTCTCTCTCTCTCTCTCTCTCTCTCTCTCTCTCTCTCTCTCTCTCTCTCTCTCTCCTGTATAAATAAGGTGAGTTAATTCGTTCTGTTATCCATTTTCTTCTTCATTTTTTTCGGAGTTTCTGTACATTTCCATCTCAAAAATTTAAATAGAGTGCATTCTCCCCTCTCTCTCTCTCTCTCTCTCTCTCTCTCTCTCTCTCTCTCTCTCTCTCTCTCTCTCTCTCTCTCTCTCTCGTATAATACACATTCTTCTTCTTTCCTTATTTTCATATGCAGAAAAGAGAAAAAGTCTCTCTCCCTCCCCCTCTCTCTCTCTCTCTCTCTCTCTCTCTCTCTCTCTAAGGCGAGAATCACATTATACTCCTCTCTCCCTCCCTTCCTCCCTCCCTCTCTCCCTGGCAGCAAGAAAGGCGCATCCCACGCTCCCCTGGTCAAGAAATGCTCTGCTCGGTGATCACGACTTGAGGCGGGAGGAGGGGGAGGTGTCACGGGTCACGGGGAGGTCAAAGGTCACCCCGCTGGAGGTCACGCACGAGGCTAAACCAGGTCAAGGTGGTCAGGTGTCTTAATTAAGGTTGAGTGGAGGAGTTCACCTGTATAGAGAGAGATGAGGTGTTTGGACAGGTAAGTTTGTACGTAGTGTTGGGTAAGTTAGGTTAGGTTAGGTTAAGTTAGGTTAGGTTAGGTTACGTTAGGTTAGGTTTGGTTGAGTTAGGTTAGGCTGAGTTAGGTTAGGTTAGGTTAGGTTAGGTTAGGTTAGGTTAGGTTGAGTTAGGGTAGGGTTAGATTAGGTTAGGTTAGGTTAGATTGAGTTAGGTTAGGGTAGGTTAGGTTAGGTTTGGTTGAGTTAGGGTAGGGTTAGGTTAGGTTGGTTTAGACAGGTATATTTAGTGAACAGGTGAACTTTGAAAGGGGGAAGAAATGAAGTGTTGGAAAAGGTGTAGGTGAAGTAAGATGTGTGGGAGAGAGAGAGAGAGAGAGAGAGAGAGAGAGAGAGAGAGAGAGAGAGAGAGAGAGAGAGAGAGAGAGAGAGAGAGAGACGTACAGATAAGCAGATAGGCATAAAGACAAACACACAGATACACAAAGAATAAAAACACACAAAGAAACAAAGATAGAGACACACACACACACACACACACACACACACACACACACACACACACACACACACACACACACAAAACCCCGATACTATACCAAACAAAACAACAAAACCCCGTTAAACTAGACCCTTTCCACCCTCCTTCCCTTCCTCCCCCTCAACCCTCCCTTTACCCACCCCTCCCTCCCTTCCTCAGTGCAGTAATATGACGGAACAGACACACAGACGGACAGACAGGAAACTTGACCTCGCCTGTCCAATATCCGGGGTCAGGGGGTCACGGGATGGCAAGCAGACAGGTAAGGGGTCACGTGCTAAAAGGTTATGCATGTGGAGGGACAGTTATCAGCATCAAACTTGTGTCATGCAAGATCCTTTAATTTTTTTTCCTCTCTTTCCTTTTCAAGATTTACCCCAAAACAAGACAGCAAGGAGACACTGGAAATTGGTTAAGTTTTGAGGAGGGAGGGAGGAAGAAAGGGAGAGAGAGAGAGAGAGAGAGAGAGAGAGAGAGAGAGAGAGAGAGAGAGAGAGAGAGAGAGAGAGAGAGAGAGAGAGAGAGAGAGAGAGACAAAATATGAATCATGAGTAAAAAAATAATAATCCCAATTAAACTGAAAACAACTAAAAAATACAAAAGTTATGAGTTAAAACTGAATAATGAGTTGAGATTAAGACACATAAACACACACACACACACACACACACACACACACACACACACACACACAAACAAACACACACACACAAACAAAACAATATTCCTCATCTGATAACACAAAAGAATCATCCATTGTTCCCACACACCTCGTCGATCTCACAGACTATTGGCATAAGAATTCTTTAGCACACAATTACATAATCTGACATCGTTGATCCATTAAGTGGTGGCGGTGACGAGTTAGCATACCAATGAGTGCGTTGATATGCAGGGCGCTAGCTTGGCGGGGCGAGGTGGTACAGAAAAACAAAGTGGTAATTAATTCAGAAATGTGGACCCCAAGTCGTGTTATTTCTTTCTTTACCATGTTCGGTACACGTTAGTACATGCATGCATTCTTTCATTTGTTAGTTCATCAAAGCATCCATCGATCCTCTTCTCCATTCATACATACGTACATATTTATATACATACACAGAGGTATCAAATCCTTTTTCTTATTTTCTTTCCTTCTCTTTTTTTTTCTAAGTATACATAAATTAATGCAGCTATCTATCCATCTTTCCATCCTTCAGAACATTCATCCATACATCCATCCATCGATATATACATACATACATACATACATACTCGTACATACACATATATTGTTTCTATCATCAATAAATTTTTACTACACCTATGAAACCCTTCTCATGTCTTGAAAAATACCTACCTACCTATTATTCGCCTGTCTATCTATCTTTTATCTATCTATCAATCTACCTCTATCAACACTTCTTTAATCACAGCCACCATCACCACCAACACTCCCCCAGTTCCCCACCCAGTCTCCTTGTGCTATACGTCCCAGCAAGTAAGTTTCGCTGAGGCATTGATGAGCACACTGTCAGAGGGAGAGAGACGGTGGTTGATATACAGTGACGGCAGGAGTAGTACGTCTTGCCAGCACACTCAGGCCTCCCAGTGCTCACATACAAACGAACTCCCTCACCTCCTCGGAATAGTAATCTGAGTTTCCCTCGTTAATCAGCAATGACTGTTTTTTTTTTTTTTTTACTTAGTCTTGTGTTTGGTTTATTTAGTGAGTTTCTAAATTATATGAGTGGAGGTGTTTTGTCACTTTATTCGTGGCTAAAAGATAATTACGTTTATTTTATGATTGGTGGAAGTTTAAAGAGTCAATATATCTCCCCATTAATCAATAGCATGTTTATATTTATTTAACTTGATCTTATGTTTATTTTCTTTGGTACTTTTGTAAATTATATGTATGGGGATGTTGTATCATATTGATGTAACTTTTTTTTTTTTTTACTTAATCTTGTGTTTAATTCCTTTGATACTTCTATAAGACGTGTTTTGAGCTGTTACGGTATACTGATTGAGGTTAATGGGAAGAAATCAAGTTAATTATAAGGTTGGTGGGAGAAAACTACAGATTATTAACTCTAAATGACGCGTACGAAGGTTTTTATGTTATAGTAATTAAGAATTGAAAGGAATTATGTTTATCTTATACTTGGTGGAAGAAAATTATGTACTGTTAATTCTAAATGCATTCGAAGTTTCAGCAGTAAATTAAGCAAGAAACTTATATACATTCTTATTAGACACACAAGAATAAACAAACAAACAAAAAAAAAGAAAAAGAAAAAAATGCAAAGGAAGAATTTAAATGAACAAATAAATATCACATCCGCGAATTAATGCACTATAAGATACCTACCTATTAAACTGTTGAAGTCTCCCTAAGATTACTACTTACTTGAACGTTGAAATCACCAAGCACCAATAGAAGATAATAAATAAGGATAATTTCTTTACCCTAACAATCATTAACCTTACATAAAAAAAAGAACACAAGAGAGGAGCAGCAAAGTTATAAGTACAAAAAAACAAGAGGATGAATAGCAGGCTTAGTAATGGATGCGAAAAATATTATCATGCAAAGGTGCTGAAGCTGTCCTTAGGAATGTGAGAGACAGGGGACTTGCATACGACATAGGGCAGTGACACTCTCTCCTCTCTCTCCCTCTCCTCTCTCTCTCTCTCTCTCTCTCTCTCTCTCTCTCTCTCTCTTTCTCATTCTAAACAGTGATAAATGGCTAGATTGTGTTCGATAAAGAGAGAGAGAGAGAGAGAGAGAGAGAGAGAGAGAGAGAGAGAGAGAGAGAGAGAGAGAGAGAGAGAGAGAGAGAGAGAGAGAGAGAGAGAGAGAGAGAGAGAGAGAGAGAGAGAGAGAGAGACTGACGCACACTGACACACACTGACATATACAAGTAAATGCAAAAATAAAGAAAGACGCTGAAAAAAAATAAAAAGAAATAAAACACAAAACGCTAAAAACACATAATCAAGCCAAGAGAAACATGCATTAAGGCTGCTAAGACCAAACAGCCAATTAGCCTGTTTGTGCGCCGCCAATTGGGGTGTTTGCTTCCTTGTGTTTGCCTGTAGTTTCACCCCTAATGAGGTCTTCCTTATGGTTGACAGACAGGTGGAGTGGCGGATTGACAGGTAATTAGTGGAGAGAGAGAGAGAGAGAGAGAGAGAGAGAGAGAGAGAGAGAGAGAGAGAGAGAGAGAGAGAGAGAGAGAGAGAGAGAGAGAGAGAGAGAGAGAGAGAGAGAGAGAGAGAGAGAGAATTAGTAGTCAGGAAGGCCAGTGAAGAAGAGGTGTTGGACATGTACAAACACACACACATACAAACGAACGCAAACAAAAGTGAATAAAAAAGAAAAAGAAAAATATGAGTTTATGTAACTCCAAAAAAGAAGAGAAAAAATAAAACCGTCGAATATTTTAACGTTATTTGATAGAAAAAAATCCTTGTCTCATTATTCTCTCTCTCTCTCTCTCTCTCTCTCTCTCTCTCTCTCTCTCTCTCTCTCTCTCTCTCTCTCTCTACAGAAAGGATCCGAATCTAGTTCATTGCCAAGTTGATTCTTTAGGTTACCAATTATGATATTTGCATATACATGTGTGTAATTGCTCTCTCTCTCTCTCTCTCTCTCTCTCTCTCTCTCTCTCTCTCTCTCTCTCTCTCTCTCTCTCTCTCTCTCTCTCTCCTCTTCCTTTCCAAGTCTTATTTTTATCCTCTTTTTTAAATTTTATTTGTTCTGGCTCTTCTTTATACCTTTCTCTCTTTCTTTAAATTTTCTTTCTTTATAATAATTTTCTTCCTATTGAATTTCTACGTCTTCATCCTAGTCATTCTCATTTTAGCATATCTCTCTCTCTCTCTCTCTCTCTCTCTCTCTCTCTCTCTCTCTCTCTCTCTCTCTCTCTCTCTCTCTCTCTCTCTCTCTCTCTCTAACCTTCTTTGGCCTTGCAATCTAATCTTCACCACCGCCACCACCACCACCGCCACTACCGCCACCACCACCACCGCCACCACCACTTAAATGAGGCTGGCCAGCGGACGAACACTTACTTACCACGCCTTACATCATTGTTTACTAACAGATCAGCGGCCCCGATAGAGCTGCTCGGAAAAACACACTATTTATCCCCGCGCGTACGATAACTTCTCAGCTTGGTACGAAAGCGCCATAAACAAATAACAAACGATGCAAACGATACACATAACAAACTGGAATATAACTCATGTTGCGAAGAAGAGGAGGAGGAGGAGATGGAGGAGGAGGAAGAAGAGCAGGAAAAGAAAAAATATATACCTTAGTAGTGAAGATTTATAAAGTAACAGATATCGTTAATGATTTTAGTGATAAGCTTTTAAAGGTTAGTAATAATAGAGAGAATTGAAGCCCCTGGTGATATGGAAATAGATAAAGACATCAACTGATAACAAATGAATCTTTTAATGAAGAGAAACACAATTTAAAGATTAAAGATAGCAACGAATTTCTTGGCAATAATAGGAGTAAGAGAGAGAGAGAGAGAGAGAGAGAGAGAGAGAGAGAGAGAGAGAGAGAGAGAGAGAGAGAGAGAGAGAGAGAGAGAGAGAGAGAGAGAGAGAGAGAGAGAGAGAGAATGAGCACAAGAAGCAAATGAAAAGGCTAAAGTAAGAAACGAGAAAAAAAAATAAATAAATAAAAGGAGAAAGAGAAAACAAAAGATAAATAACTGAAAAAGAAATGAAAACTACACTAAACAGATGACGACAATCAGAGAGAGAGAGAGAGAGAGAGAGAGAGAGAGAGAGAGAGAGAGAGAGAGAGAGAGAGAGAGAGAAAAGGCAGTACAACGTGACGGAAGGAGGGTTTCGTCAAGGGAACAAGGGACGCCTCCTCTTCTTGTTTGTGTTTCGTGTCATTAATCAGCCACGTCCTTGAGAGAGCTACAGGCGATCAGGGAAGCGGCGGTCTGGCGGGGAACAAACAGAAAAAGTGGGAGGAAGACTGGTAGGTGGCACAGGAGGAGGAGGACGAGGAGGAGGAGGTGGAGGAGGAGGAGTAGGAGGAGAATGAAGATGTTAACGATGATGAAAATAAACAGAAAGTTACCTGAATGATAGAAAAAATAAATATATAAATTAGAAGGGAAGGAACATGAAGAGGAGAAGGAGAGAGAGTGAAGAGGAGATCAATGACGGAAATAAATAGAAAAATTAAATGGATTATAAGAAGCGTAGGAAGGAAAAAATAATAATAATAATAATAAAAGGGAAAAAGAAGGAGGAAAACTGGAGAAGGTGGCAGAGGAGGAGTAAGAGGAGGAAGGAGAGAGTGAAGAAGAGAAAAATGACGAAAACAAATAGAAATAAACAGATTGATCATACTTGTAAGAGGAAAGTAAGATAAATAAGAGGAGAAAAAGAAGAAGAAGAGGAGGAGGAGGAGGAGGAAGTGGATGACGAAAATAAATAAAATACTTGAATAACCAGAATAGAAGGAAAATAAGAGAAATGGAAGGAAGAGGAAATGGAAGAGGAGGAGGAGAACGACTTAGAAGAAAAGAGATAGGATAAAATAAAAGAAATAGGAGGAAAAGAAGGAAGAAGACAACGAAAGGAAGGAAAACAACAATGAAGAAAAAGGAATGAAAAGAATATTAATGTAAAATAGAAGATATATGACGAAATACATAAATAGAAGAAGAAAAATGATAACAACTTACTAAAACGAAACGAAGAAGGAAACCCAAGGAAAAAAAACAATAAACCAGAAAAACAAGGATAAGAGGAAAACAAAAAAAAAACAACACCATGATAATTAACAAGAGAAAAACAAACAAGAAAACAAGACAAACAAGAAGACAACAAGATGCTGTTATTTTTACACTTCAGGAAAAAGAGGAAGACAAGAAAACTATTCCCACGCTTTGAGAGAGAGAGAGAGAGAGAGAGAGAGAGAGAGAGAGAGAGAGAGAGAGAGAGAGAGAGAGAGAGAGAGAGAGAGAGAGAGAGAGAGAGAGATTTTTTTTTTTTTTTTTTTTTTTTTTGTGTGTGTGTGTGTGAGGCAGCGGCGGGAAAGGACGGGGCAAGGTGGGGTACTGATACAATGGAATCAGTCGATGCTTGCGTGTGTTGGCAATGCGCGGTTCATCTCAGAATACTCGATACGGGCATTCAACTAGATATGACCTGCAAAGCTGTTGGGCATCAAGATACTACCAAGATACGACCACGAAACGACCTCCTCCTCCTCCTCCTTCTCCTCCTCCTCGTCGATGCGGGACAGACCTTCGGGTATTCGTAGAAGGCCAACGGTTCTCAATCTAAGGCACGGACTGGACGCAAGAAAATGAGTGCTTGGGTAGTTAACATTCTGCTCAGGCTCGTAATGGAAGGAACACATGAACTTGGGAAACTCGATCTGACTCTTGACACAAAGGAACACAAAGGAAGGACGAGTATCAATAGAAATGTGGTATGTTGCAGTGATGTTTGTGGGTTTGGTTAGTTTGGCTTCGTGAAGTTACAGTTTCTTCTTCCTAAGTGTACAGATGAATGGTGAAATAAGGGTTTGTTTATGTGAAGGGAATGCCACGTATAAGTTTGTTGGTTTATTGCAATTTTCTTTTTTTTTTTTTTTTACTTTCTTCTTGTGGTTTTCCTTCTCTTATTTCCTTCTTACAGTTTTTATTATTTGTTTTTCTTTTTGTAGTTTTCATTTTTTATTCTCTGCTTGCTGTTTTCCTCACTTTTTTATTTCCTTCTTGCGTTTTTCTTTATTTTTTTGTATTTCATTCTTGCAGTCTTCCTTATTTTCTTACTTTTCTTATCCCCTTAACTTTATATTAACAAACTATAAACCGCCATACAAACTAAACTAAACAAATAAACTATACATATCTGCTGTATATATTTACAACAAGCGAATATCTTAAAAGAAAATACTGCAGATAAGATGCGTTTGGAAATACTCAGATATAGCAAGTGAAACACACACACACACACACACACACACACACACACACACACACACACACACACACAAGTATATACCCAAATAAAGAAAAATCATCCATGCAAACACAGAAATACATGCCCAACTCATACCTCTCTCTCTCTCTCTCTCTCTCTCTCTCTCTCTCTCTCTCTCTCTCTCTCTCTCTCTCTCTCTCTCTCTCTCTCTCTCTGACTATCGTTAACTGTTTAGCATTGTACATTTTAATTTACTTTATTTTCAGTTAATTCTTTTTTCTAGTTTTTCTCTCTCTTCTTTTATTTTATTTTTTTCTCGTTTCTTGTATCTTTTCCCTTGCTCCTTGTGTTCCTTCTCTCTCTCTCTCTCTCTCTCTCTCTCTCTCTCTCTCTCTCTCTCTCTCTCTCTCTCTCTCTCTCTCACACACACACACACACACACACACACACACAAACATACACACACACGGATTAGCACTCTCACTCTTATCTGTCGCAATCGGACGAGGTTGAGATAACACGATAACGAGGGATTGCATCTATCAAGGGAGGAAAGGGGAGGTCACCACGCGAGGAGGTCAGCAAGGTCACCGCCGCGATAAATTGAGACCCGGTATGAAGATATTGTTTTGGGTGTTGCGTGTCTGTTCCGATTGGCTTCCTTTATCTGCATTTCCTTCGCTGGATATTTGGGAGGAAGGTGAGTCTTTTATTTGTCCATTGATTTGTCTCGGTGCTTGTCTCTCTCTCTCTCTCTCTCTCTCTCTCTCTCTCTCTCTCTCTCTCTCTCTCTCTCTCTCTCTCTCTCTCTCTGTCTGTCTTCTTCTTCTTCTGGTTAGTTTTTATTGGTTAGTTTTGGGTTTTCTTGGTGTATTTTTGTCCTTTCGTGTTTTTTTTTCAGCTTCGTTGGTTTTTTTTTATAGTTTTCGTTTTTCTTAGTTTTTGTCATGTTTTTTTTTTTTTTTGGGGGGGCATAGTTTTTTGTTTTTGTCTTTTTTTCTTCTTTAGTTATTTTTCATCGTGTAGTTTTGCAGCTTCTAAGTTTTTCTCTCTTTCTTCGTCTTCTTTTTTTTTTTTTGTGTGTTATACTTTTGCAGACTTTTTCCCTCTTTTCTTTTTTTATGAGTTTTTGTTGCGTATTTTTGCAGCTTCTTCAATTTTGCATCTCTTATTTTATTATTTTTTCCCTCTCTATTCTTGAGAACCTTCTTTTTCATTTTTTTTTATCTCTATATTCTTGTCCGTCTTCTAATTCTTTTACTTTTTATTGCACTACTCATATTTCTTCCTCCTCAATTTTTCTTTCTTTTTTCTCCTTTTTTTTCTTGGAGAGATGTCTGTTATTCTAGTGTTTTTTTTCTTTTTTTTTTATCATAGTGGCTGTTTATGGATGTGATATTGAGTTTTGTATAATTTTTGTTTGATTTCATCTCCCCTAATTTCACACTATTTTTTTTTTTTTTTTTGCTTCTCTCTGTATTTCTTTCACTCTTTCTTTCTTGGTTTCATCACTTCATTTTCATGCTTGTTTAGTTTCAGTTTCTCCTTATTTTTTTTTTAATTTTCTTATTTCTTTACAGCTTTAATGCGACACGATACGAGTTCGCATTCTCTCTCTCTCTCTCTCTCTCTCTCTCTCTCTCTCTCTCTCTCTCTCTCTCTCTCTCTCTCTCTCTCTCTCTCTCTCTCTCTCTCCAGCTTCTGTTATCCTCACCTTTGCTTCTGTTATTACCTTTCTTCCTCTGTTTCTCTTTCCATTTCTATTAGACACTATTTTTATTTTGCATTCTTGAACTTTATTTCCTTTTTTTTTCTTTTCGTCTTATCATTTTCCTTTTTCTATTTATTTGTGAACACTATTTACTCTTTAATTTTACCTTGTTTTTCATTTTTATTTCGTTTGTGATTGTTTGATACACTGACTTCATAATGCCTTCCTTATTTCTTTCCTGTTTTACTGAGATTTCTTACTCAACAACAAAAATAAATGAAAAGAACCGCACTAAATATTCACTCTCTTCTTTTCACATGCTAATCTTTTCATTTACATTTAATTTGTGATTATCTGATACACTGACTTCATAATGCCTTTCTTTTCTTTCCTATTTCACTGAGATCTTTCATTCAGTAACATTAAATGAAAACAAAAGTACTAAATGTTTCTCAAGACACAAAGACTCCCATAACATCGACAAGTTGGTGAGGATCTTGAAGAGAAATCCTTTTTAAACGCTTTTCTTAATGATTTTTTTTCCCCCTTCACCTGTGCAAACCCTAATTAACTTCTCAATTACACAGTTTCAAATGCTTCAGCTTCCCTTCGATTCCTTCTTTTGTTTTCTTTAAAGGGATTCCCGCGTGTGTGTTTTCTAGCATGAAGGCAAATAGTTTTTCAAATTCGTGTGTGTTTTCGTTTTATAATTCAGGGTTGTATCTTAAGTTTGCGTGGTTTTGTTGTGTTTCTCTCTCTCTCTCTCTCTCTCTCTCTCTCTCTCTCTCTCTCTCTCTCTCTCTCTCTCTCTCTCTCTCTCTCTCTACTCCTTTGTTCTCTCCTGCGCAGCTTTCTCTCTCTCCCCATCCCAGTAATGGTTAATGTTCTGTTTGTTTGTCTTGTATTACTTGGTCAATCTTCCTTGGTCTAATCTCCAATCGCCCTGCCTTTCCTCCTCCTCCTCCTCCTCCTCCTCCTCCTCCTCCTCCTCCTCCTCCTCCTCCTCCTCCTCCTCCTCCTCCTCCTCTTTCTCCTCCTCCTCATTTCTTCATTCCTTTTTGGTATAACGAGTAATTCCTTTTATTCTGTTTATGGTATTTTTGTTTGGTTTGGAACAGTACTCTTCTTTCTTTTCTTGTTCCTCCTCCTCCTCCTCCTCCTCCTCCTCCTCCTCCTCCTCCTCTTCCTCCTCCTCTCCTCCTCCTCCTCCTTTCGTCTTTGGTATTGTTACGTTGTTTTTAGTTCATCTTTCTTCTTCTTCTTCTTATTTAGTTCATCTTCCTTTATAATTTTCTCCCATTTAAATTTGCGATATAAGAAGTAACCTTTCTTTTTTTTTCTTTTTTTTTCTGTTTATTTGATATTCATGTAATTTTTTATTTTTTATTTTACTTGTACTTTCTATTTATTTCCCCTCCTTCTCTCACATTCTTCTTTGTTTTCGATTTCTCTCATCCCTTTCCTTCGCTTAAGTTTTAGATATCACAAGTACCTTTTTTAAATTCCTTGGTAATATTTTATTCTTGTTCTATTTTATCTTCATCTCATTTTTTTTTTCTTATTCTTGACATGGTTACGTTTTCATTATGACAACTATGATCTTTTCTTTCCATTTTCTATTGAGAGTAACATTTTTTTCTCTATCTATTTTTCTGGTGGTATTCTTTTTTTTTTTATTTTAGTTATATTTTCTGTGTTTTTCATATTTGTTTTTTGCTTTCTCGTTTTATATTCAACAAGCAGCTTTTTTTATTTATTTTTTTGGTATATGCGATTCGGTTTTTCTTTCTCTTTTTATATACATCTGACCAGCAATTCGGTTTTCTCTTACAAACGGTAAATTTTTCCTTCCTTATTATAACATATTTGACAAGCAGTTCGTTTTTTTTTTTCTCTCTATCTTCTACTTTGGGGGACACGCGATTTTTTTTTTTGTTTTTTGTTTTGTTTCCCCCCCCCCCTTTTTTTATATATATATTTGACAAGCGGTTCTGTTTGGTGGTTTCATGGTTCGCCGCCTCCTCGTTTGTTCAGCCTTCAAGTCCCACAGTCAACTCAGGCAACGATGGTGAGAAAAAAGCCGTGCCCTTGTCAATACTTCCTTTATTAACACATTTGCGGTTATTTAATTCCCCTCAGTCCTTCCCCCTTCCTTTATTCCCTTTTCCCCTTCCTTTGTCTAACTTCCTCCTATTCCACATTCGTTAACCTTCTCGCTATCCATCATTCTTTTCTTGTTCTCTTTTCACCTTCCTTTGTTTACCTTTTTCCTATTCCACCTTCTAGTTTGCTAAGCTTCTTCCTATTCCTCCTTCTTCCTTTCTTCTCTTCTTCTCAATTTCTATCTTCTATTTATTCTCTCTCCTGTTTTTTCCCTTTTCCCTATTTCTTAATTTCTTATTATCTGCCTTTTTTTCTTTCCTCTGTATTCACTTATTTTCCTCTCTTTCCCCTTTTTGCCTTCCATCTCTCTTTTCCTCTTGTACCTCCTATTTTCTTCTTTTTTTCCTTCTTCCTTTCTTTCATACTTTCTACCTTCACTTATTCCCTCTCTCCTTTTATTTTCTTTCTCTATTCACGTTGGATTATTTTTCCCTCCCTCTTCGCTCGACAATACAGACAATAACAATCTCGTGAGGACCAACAGATCTGATGCTGCCTGTTGTTTTGTGTTCGTGTGTTCGTGTTCTTTTACCTTTCCTCTCTCCTCCTTCCTAGCTCCTCCTCTTCCTTCTTTCAACTCTTTCATACATCTTTTCCTGCTCCTCCCATCATTCCATCACCTTCTTTCCCCTTTTTCATCCACCGTTTCCTCCTTCCATCCATTTATCCCCCTTGTCTTCCATACATCTCCTTCCTTCCCCCTCTCTTCCATTTATCTCTTCCTCCTTCCTTCCTCCTTTTCTTCCAATCCATCTCTTTCTCTTCCCTCCCTTCCACCTATCTCTTACCCCTCTCTTTCATCCATCTCTTCCTCCTTCCTCCCTCTCTTCCCTCCCCCTCCTCCTCCTCCTCCTCCTCCTCCTCCTTCCCTCATCTACCTCCCCCACCTCCCACCTTCCCAATTTCCTTTGACCCCGTCCTCCCTGACTCATTCTGCCTCTACCTTCCCTCCCTCACCTCCTTCACCTCCCCTCTCCCCCTCACCTCTCACCTGTCCTTCCTACGCCTTCCCCTGCCTGACCCTCTCACTCTCACTCTCCCTCTCTCACTCCTTCCAGATACATCCTCCTCCTTATCCTATTCTCCTTCCTGGTTCCTCATTCCTTTTGCTTCCTTCACCCGCTTCATTGTTCCTGAGTTTCTGATTAATTTGTTTGTTCTTTTTGTTCTTTTTTGTTCTCTCTCATGTCTCGTTCACGTTTGTCTGTCTTTCTTATTTTATTGTTTTTTTTCTTTTTTGTCATTTGATCTTTTTTTTCTTTTTATTTTTTGTGGTTTCTATCGTTTCTCTAATTCTAGTTTTTAGTTATTCTCATTCTTTGCTATTCTATTTTGTTCTATAATTCCTAATCGTCTTCTTCCTTATTTCCTTTTCATCTCTCTCTTATTAGCTTCATTTTTTTTCTTTATTATTTGTTATTTTCGTTTATTTACTACTGTTTCCTTCTTTCTTACTATAATTACCTCCTTTCTTCTTTTCTTTGTTATTCTATTTTGTTCTATAATTGCTAATCGTCTTCTTCCTTATTTCTTTTTCATCTCTCTTATTAGCTTCATTTTTTCTTTATTATTCGTTATTTTCGTTCATTTACCACTGTTTCCTTCTTTCATGTTATAATTACCTCTTTTATTCTTTTATTCTTTTACTTTTCTTATTTTTCTTCTTCGTTTTTTATTCTGCATTATTCGCTATTTTTATTCATCTATTTAAACTTATTTCCTCTTCTAATCTACTCTTTGATTTCTCTTATTTCTTCTAATTACTTTTCTTTTTTGTATTACTCGTTGTTTTTATCTAATTTATTTAAAGCTGTTACATTCTTTTAATTAATCTACATACTGGTTTATTTCTCTTATTTCTTCTTATTCCTTTTCTACTATGCATTATTCGTTATCTTTGTTGCTATCTTTGCTGCTCCCTATCTTTTCATTCCAAGGTTTCGTCTGTGTATGCAAAAATCTTTCTCCTCTTCTTTTTACTCATCCTATAAAGAACAACGTAAGATATTCTCTGCTCTCTGCTCTCTCTCTCTCTCTCTCTCTCTCTCTCTCTCTCTCTCTCTCTCACCCATACCATTCATGTTACTCTTTCACAAACTCATCTTATTCATTGACAAAGGAACAAAACAAAAGAAAACTCACATAAGTTCACTCATTTTTCCTCCATTCTCTTCCTTAAAGGGTTGCGCAATATATTCTTCTCCCTCCTCCTCCTCCTCCTCCTCCTCCTCCTCCTCCTCCTCCTGCTATTCTTCCTGTTACTCCTCCTACTCATTAACATTCTCTCTCTCTCTCTCTCTCTCTCTCTCTCTCTCTCTCTCTCTCTCTCTCTCTCTCTCTCTCTCTCTCTCTCTCTCTCTCTCTCCTCATCATCCTTCTCATTTCATCTATCACACATTCTTCCCTTAGTCTTCCACCTCTTGTTTCTACTCATCAACACCTCCCCCTTCCTCTCTCTCCCTAGCAGCGCATCCCTCCCCCCTCCCAACATTCCAGGCGCCTCATCTTCACCCGCAGGGACTGAAAACACTGAGGACTCGAGGCCGAATACTCGCGTGACTCAAGAATCTCAGCACGGGTAAAAAAATTAAACTTTCTCCCTAAATGATGCATCAGTGTTTATCAGATTTCCCTTCGCAGCTTCACCAGGCAACAGTCTTTCCTCTCCTCTCACTCCACTCCTCTCCACTCCTCTCCAGTCCACTCACTCCACTCCTCGCCTGATTACTTCACTTGATTTTCCCGTTCCTAGCTCCTTGAGTCAACTTTCATTTACGGTGTGGTGTGTGCTGTCTTGTGTTTTCCCCGCCTTCCCTTTCCTCCCTTCCCCCTGCCTACTCGGTTCACTTGTGTTCACTTCCTTTGGCACCTGTGTTCACTTCCTTTGGCTTTTCCACCTCTACGGTATATTTTCCTCCTATTATTCCTTTACTTCTCTTCCTTCTGCCCTTTGTGTGTGTTTCTCCCTTTTCTTGCATTCCTTTCCTCTATTTCTCTCCAACTCCAACTTTTCTCTTCTTGCTTCTGTTCCTTCTGCTCTTTTTTAGTGTTTGTCCCTTCCATTGCATTTTTATTCCCTCTGTTTCTCTCTGTCCTGTCCGTTTCTTTATCTCTACAGTAAGTTTATCCCTCCCTCTTCATTTCCTTTCTTTGTTCTCTCTGATCTATCTCTGCATTGTTTGTCTCTGCATCTTCCTTTCCTTCTGTTACTTCCTCAGCTTCCTCTTTCCTGCTTCTAATCTCTCTCTCTCTCTCTCTCTCTCTCTCTCTCTCTCTCTCTCTCTCTCTCTCTCTCTCTCTCTCTCTCTCTCTCTCTCTCTCTCTAATTGCTCGAGTATTTTTGTTTCCCTCATCATCATCTCGTTTATCTTCTCCACTTTCCCTTCCCTATCTTTGTCGTTTTCTCTCTCTTTATTTATCTTTCATCTAACTTCACCTCTACAGAACAGACCTTGGCCTTTTACAGTATGTTCTCTTCTTCCCCCTTTTCCCTCTCCTTACCCTGTCCTGTCTTTCTCAAATGTAAAATTCAATGCTCATCTGTATTTTTCGAAGGACCGTTTCCGAATCCTGTTTTCCTCGTGTTTTTTTTTTTATTTTACTATTACTTTTTTTTTTTTTTATAGGTGCAACGGGTCGGTGGTTGGTAGAGTCTTCAGGACATTTGGTTATGAGTTTCAGTGAAGGGAGGTGAGGTTCTGATGAAGGTAATGTATGGTAAGGTGAGGTGATGTGATGTGATGTGAGGTGAGGTGAGGTAACGAGATGTTTATAACAACTTCCTTCATACAAGAGTTTTAAAAGAGGAGTGTGAAGGAACCTCGGACGGACACTCATTTGGGCGAACCTTTGTGGAGTTTTTCTTTTTAGCAATTTTCTTTTTAAACGTTGACCAAAGAGATTTTTTTTTGTGTTTTCTTAGTATTTTCTGTTTTTTTTCAGTATTTTTGTTTGTTTATATTTTTTTAGTATATTATATATATTTTTCTTAGATTTTTTGTATTTTTATCATTTTTTTCATTATTTTTATTATTCTTAGTTTTTGTAACCCTTGCACAACTTCCTCTTCTATGAAAAAAAGTGGTAAGCAAACTGAAATACAGCTACAAAAAAAAAAACATGTAATCGAAATAAAAAAATATAAAAAAACAGAAAAGTTAAGGAAAAAACAAAAATTTATAAGGAAAAAAACAAAAATTTATAAACCATGAACTCCCATGCATCTTTCACTTGCTTAAATGACGTTGATAACCTGCCTATTTTATTCTTTTTTTTTTTATCATAAATCAAGAATATTACGACAAGACGTCTCATAATGAAGGAAAATTAGTTGACGTTTCGAAGCATCACTTGAGAAAACTTGAAAAAAAAAAATCCTTGCACTCAAATCTAACAAACCTCGGAATGTTTCCCTTTAAACTGGCAGATGTGTTTGTTTATCTCTCTTTATCATTTATCTTTATCCACACTAATCTATCTTTATTCTATCTATCTTAATCTTTAACTTCTCTCATCTTTATCTCTATTTACGTTAATTTATCTTTATTTTATCTTCATTTATCTATCTTTAACTTTAGTCATCTTTATCTTTATCTTTATCTTTATTTTATCCTTGCACTGAAATCTAAACACCCCCCGAATGGTTCCCTGCCAGACAAATAGATGTGTTTACTTAACTTTATCTATCTTTATTTATCTTTATTTTTCTACTTCCCCTTATCTTCATTTATCTTTAGTCATCCCCACACTGAAATCTAAACACAGTGCACATTCTTCCCCACGAGACAAGTAGATATATTTAATTATTTCATCTATCTTTCTATCTATCTTTCTATCTATCTTTCGTCTTAATCTTTACCTTTACATGTCATTCCACTGAGATCAATGCAGCGTACGTCTTTGTTTATCTTCCCCTCAGCAAGTCGTGATCTCCATTGTTCGTTTTCTTTACTAATATCTTGGGTTCAGATTTTGAAGGCTGACCCCTCTAATTGCAGACAGGTGGCCACTCAGGTGTTGCAGGACAGGCGGTGGTGTTGATACGGTACCTGTGTCTGAAGGGATGGTTGTGCTGTTCTTTTGTTTTGTGATTGTTTTGGTGTTTTACTCGTTTATGTTAATTTGTCATCTTCACCGCTTCGTTATTACTATTTCTTATCTCTATGTTATCTCACTCATGCACCGTCATTCCTATCTTTATCTCATTTCTTGGGCGTCTTATTAATTTGGCACCTCACTATTTTTCTATACCACTAATTTTTCATGTCACTATTTCCTCGTCTCACTAATTCGTTGTCTCACTGCTTCGCTATATCATTCCTTCAGTATCTTATTCTTTAGTTACTCCTTTATCTCACTCCTTCGCTATCTAACGCCTTCACTGTCTCTCTCCTTCCATATCTCATTCTTTCACAATTTCACCCCATCATTGCCTCATTTGTTTATCTCACTTACTCATCATCTTACTCCTTCATTATCTCGCTCCTCTGAACATGAACGCAAAATGAGGTTTGAAACGCCCTGACGAAACACTTACGCCTCCACAAACAAGTAGTGATGAAAACCATAATTAGAGACGAACAAAGCTGATAAAAGAGGTATTGTGATAACAGTAGTGAAGAGAAGTAGTGTAATGTATCTTTGTATAATCTTCCCAAAATTTGATATCTACTGAAGGAAGAAATGGTAGCGTGATAAATTTTAGTACCAATCACAAAAAAAAAAAAAAAAAGTGTATTAGTAACGAAAGGAAAAGATGATAGTGTGATAAATCTTAGCACTCATTAGAAAATATAACAGTAACAAAGGGGAAAAAAAAAGGGGTAGTAACATAAATAACAGCATAACAGTAACATAAATAACATAAATAACAGCAAACTCGATTAACAACTTTCATGACTAAACATATAAAAAAAAAAAGTTACAATCTGAAGGAAACACAATCAGATAATCATAAACCTTGAAGAAGATGAATGTTAAAAAAAAAAAAGGGAAAATATTCATAATCAAATAATCTTAAAACAGCTGAATCTCAAAACAAGAGAAAACACGACTCACTCACCTCACCTCACTTGTCACTCATCTCCACTTCTTTCATCTCACAACTTTTGACTCATCCATCTTCACGTCTTCCCTCATCTTGTAACCTTCCTCTTCGCTTCCTCCTCTCGTGAATCCTCCTCCTCTTCCTGTGGCTCAATCCTTGTTCTCCTTCACCTCATCCTGCTCCTCCTCCTCCTCCTCCTCCTCCTCGTTTCCCGGCGCATCAAAAATACCAGCTCACCAAATCGTGCAATCCAGAGGGCCGCGGGTCACTGTAATATCACGCGATGGTCGGTAATCGGCGTGGCCTCACTGTGGGGTTGCACGTTTTGGGGTTTCAGTGCAAGCGTGTGTGAAGCCTTAATTGTTAGTAATGACGAGTGCCCAGGAAAGCGCTCCCTTCCTGCCTCCTCCTCCTCCTCCTTCTTCTCCTTCTGCTTCATCGTCGTCTTCTTCTCCTTGATCGATTTTTGATGTGTTTACGCCGCTAAGTAATGATAGATATTAAGATATTTAGTATCTTAAAAAAGGAGAATTGTCGTTTTCTGTAGCGTTGAAATGTCCTTTTAAATTCGGTGATGTGTTTTACGGCGCTGAGCAGTGATGGGACTGGGAAGTGTCGAAAGGAAAAATGAAATGGAAAATTGCTAGTTTCCATAGCGTTCAAATGTCCTCGTTAAATTTGGCGATATATTTCACGGCTAACCAACGATACTATTCGGAAAAAATATCGAAAAAAAAAAAAAAACTGTCGAGAAGAATTGTATTTTGAAAAGGCAATTATCTTCCTCAACGCACTCAACACCTCTGCAACTAAACTGACCAACCTTTTGCATCTACGTCTTCTTCCTCGACCTTTTGGAAGCAGGAAGTTGAGTGCATCTTCTGGCCAGTCACTTGACACTAGAAAAAAACAAAATATCTGGGCATTTACCTTTAATCCGATGACTTTAAATGGCGATGGCGGAAGCGACAGGGAGAGGGAGGCAGGGGAAGGGGTCAGGAGGGAAGGTGGGGGGGAGATGGAGGGGTGTCACAAGCAGGCAGGGGGTCACATTAAGGTCCCAGCAGGAGGCAGCACCGTGACCCACCGAGGTGTGACACGACACCCTACTTTGGACAGTCCTCATGTGACCTCTGACCTTTGTGACTTCAGGACCCCCGTAGTATCTCCCAGTAGGACCCCCAGTAGGACCCCCCGAAGGACCCCCTTGTGTCCAGCGTCCTTCCAGCCTGTGGGAAAAGGTTTAAGGTCAGGGAGACACTTGGAAAACACACGAGATCTCAATGTTCCTGATTTTTTTTACCTGCTTTTCTTGTTTTTTTGGTAAAGTGAGTGCACGTAAATTTTTTTCTTTTTTTTTCTTTAGTTACCTTTGTGTGTGTGTGTGCGTGTGTGTGTGTGTGTGTGTGTGTGTGTGTGTGTGTGTGTGTGTGTGTGTGTGTGTGTGTGTGTGTGTGTGTGATATAATTTTATGATCTTTATATATTTATCTTTTATTTTTTCTTTACTTTTACTCATTTTCTTTTTTTATATATTTATTTATTTATTTTATTTATTTATTTATTTTTTTTTAGATAGGTCAGTGTATTTCTTAACTATTAATCTGGTTGGCATTAAGAGCGCGTCACATCATCTTTTAAAAACAATGTTGCTGCTTCCTGTAATACAATACTTAGCTTTGTATCAGATCCATGTACTACTCAGTGAAACATTGTACTTCACAATGAACCAACGCCCTCCTCGTATCACAAAACGGAACGAAAACAGCAACAACATAAAATTAAACTACTATTTCATTTCCCTTTTATTTCTCTCCCCTCCTCCTCCTTCTTTTCGGGAGCAGCAACTTAACGAGATTCCCTTTCCATCTTTACACTCCTCGCTTGTCTTCTTCACACATAAAAAGAGAGAGGAAGACACAAAAACACAGCATTTCTCCCACGTGTGGTTCTATGATTCCAACGCGGCGATCTAATGTAAACAAGATGGAATGGAGCCAAATGTTTCCTGCTAATCTTTCTCCATCTGTCTAGTTTTGGCTTTATTGTTCGGTTTATGTTCGTATTTCTTGCCAAGTTAACTTTATGAATCGACATTAAGAGATGTGAAGAACTTTGAAATTAACTTGTACTACATTCAAGTTGATTCTCATTTTCCTTCTCTCACTTCCCCTTGCTCTCTCTTAACGTCCTCTGTCTTTTCCTCTCTCTCTATCCTTCCTTCACTTTTTCTTTCTCTTCTTATCTCTCTCTCTCTTTCTCCTTTTCCTTCTCTCTCTCTCTCTGTCTCTCTCTGAAGATTCACTCCGAAGAACATTGCAACAAGTCACCTAATTATGCAGCATCCGAAAACTAACCCTCTCTTAGGAAAAGGAAACTATTCAAAAGGCATGAAAGTGCGATACAAATGAACACAAAGGAAGAACAAACATGAGGGGGGAGGGGGAGGAAAAATTTGCTTGCACTTATAAGACTGGAATGAACGCTTGTTTATCTGTGAATGAGGATGACAGGTGGAAATAGGCAGGTTTGTTTTCATGTAATCAGGTTGTTAGTGCTGAGTCATTGGGGAGTTTTAAAAGATTAGACAAAATTTATAAATGAAGATGATAGGTGGATATATGCAGGTATGACGAGCTGTGACTGCCGCGTGTAGGCCTACTGGCTTTCTTCAGCTTCCCTTGTTTCCTAATGTTCTTGAATTTTTGTTATCTATTTATACTGCAACCAGAAATTTGTTCAGGAATAAGAGTAATAAAACAAGATCATGAAATATAACGCAAAGTAACACAAAGGAAGAACACACGGAAAAAAGATTGGTTGGTCTTTACATGGCTGATGAGAACATGATAAACAGTTGCCTAATTACCCTAGAACGAAAAAAAAAAAAAAAAAAAACAATTATCTCAGGAAGAAAAAAAACAACATTAAGATCAGGAAATAACAAACAAAAACAAAGGAAGAACAAACAGGGGAAATATTGGTTTGCCTTTATAAATCTCCAGAAAATATATTAAACAATTATCTAAAAAATAAAAAAAAGGATCAAGAAGAAAAAAAAATCAGAAAATACAACACAAACTAACACAAAGGAAAAACAAACAGCAGCAGACCACTTGTCCCATACGAAACTGTTTATATTAGTACATCTGCCTCATCCACTCCACCTTGCTGTCTCTCCCCAGTCACTGAACACCATCTCTGTCCTGGAAATTCACTGGTGGGAAAAGAATCGTCTTGAAAAACCTCAAAATTCACACACACACGATTTTGTGCTTATTCTCCTTAAGATTTTCACTTTTGCATCGTTTCTTGTTGCGTGTGAAGGAGAGAGTCTGCATGAGTGCCCCCCCCCACCCCTCTCTCTCTTTATCTCTCTCTCACGGTGACACAAGCCTCCGTGACCTCCTGACCTGTCTTTGATCGTCGCCGCCCGTCACGTGACTTTGCTTGACCTTCACTGTGGGAATAAAAATCTACGTGAGGAAAACAAACTAAATTATTCTTGTTTTCCTGGTCTGTTTGTCTGTTTGTTGTTGTTGTTGTTGTTGTTGTTGTTGTTGTTGTTGTTGTTGTTGTTGTTGTGTGGAGTTACGAGTGTACTTTGTTTACTTTTTTTTGTACTTTACTGAGTCTTCTTTAAATTTCATACTAATTTCATACTATTTTATACTTATATTCCTCATACTTTTTTTTTTCCTGGACTGCTCTTTTAGTTATATGAAATTAAACTTTATATTTACTTTCATACTTTACCGAGTCTTACTTAAACTCTCCACACACATGGTACTTCATACTTTGTCATACTTATGTTACTTCTGCTAGTAGTGGCATTTCATCCTATACTAACTACACTATTCATGTTTTTATATATAGCACCTAACCTAACCCAACCCAACCTAACTTAACCCAAACTAACCTTACCTAACTCAACCCAACCTAACCTAACTTAACCAAACGTAACATAACCTAACCTCACTTAATCTATATGTGAAGGAGGCGGACAAAGGGCACGACAAAGGGCAAAAACTCAATAATCTGTCTCTTCTCCTTCCCCTCAGAAAAAAAAAAAAATATATGAGTTAAAAAGAAGAAACTCAATAATGAAGACTGATTTATTTCTCGGGAGATTCCAACACTCTTTCCTTGAACCGAACATCAGAGCTTTATTTTTTCTCTCTTTTTTATTGATATATGTCGGGAAGATCGGCCAGGGACAGAAAAGGAAAGAAAATAAAGAAATGTCTGATCACAATGCCGTTAAAAGAGAAAAAGGGAAAAGAAGAAAAGAGGAAAATTTATCAATCTATACTTTATTATTTGTACAATTACTAAAAAATTGAAAGAAAAAAGGGAATAATCTATACTTGATTACTTATACAACTTCTACTAAAAAGAGAGAGGAAGAAAGAAAAGAAAGCTCGTTCATAATGCGTCAAGGAAAGAGAAAGAAAAAGAATAATAAAAAAAAAGGAAGATAAACAAGAAAAGAACCTACGTATATTTAAAAGAGAAAACTTATCCTACTTCTACCTCTACTTTAAACACTACTCTTCTCGCACTTATATTCAACCCGTTCCTCTGCTACATCCACACTACTAGTACCAACACACTACAAACTTGACGCATACAAGCAAAAAAAAAAAAAAAAAAAAAAAAAAAAAAAAAAAAAAAAAAAAAAAAAAATCCTAATCTAACTGCAAACTCAACCCGAGCAAAGAAAAGAAGATAGTTTTGCACCCAGCGAGGAAATCTTTTAAATAAACAAATTTGTACTGTCGACAATTTATTCTCCGTGCATTTTGATAATTTCCTGTTGTCTCCCCTGATCAGCTGCGCCTCGTCAGGAATGAAGTTTATTCGTGTAACAAACTAAAACTAAACAACGCGAGGAATGAAAGGGTTTTTGAAGACTTTCTAGTTTTTTGTGACATTCTAGGACTTGAAAATATCTGTCTTCATTAATTCTTGGTAGTATATTCTCATGAAGGAAGTTTAGTCATGTAACGAACAAAAATTATACATTGTACCGAAAAATGTAAAATAGTGAACGTGTTTTTTTTTTTTTTTCGTGTTTTGAGATTATTTTCACTTTATTATATTCCACGACTTATGAATAATTGGTAAGCTTACTTATTTCAAGACAAAAGACTACATTTTTATAACGATATAAAAGCAGTGAACTTATTTTTTTTTTTCGTGTTTTGAGATCGTTTTTCACTATATTATATTCTACGAGTTAAAAATAATTGGTTAGTTTGTTTATTTTCAAGACGAAAAGAGTAAATTTTAAAGACGAGCCTCTTGATCCTTTTAAACTAATTTTCCTTCCTCTCTCCAGTTTCCCTTTCAATTTTCCTTTCCTTCCCTTCTGTTTTTTCCCATGATAAGCTTTCGTTTCTTAATTTCTTCCTTGCTTTTCTCTTTTTGAACTAACTTTCCTTACTCTTTTCAACGTCTTCTCATTACCATACCTTCCCCTTGTCTTTTTTGTCTCCCCTCACCTCTTCACCTCCTCCATCTCTCAACCCCATCACCCCATTCACATCCTCCAATACTTCCAGCCTTCCATCCATTCCTACCCCTCTTCTATTCATTTCTTCCCTTTCCTCTGCCTCCCCCTACCCCATACAATCACCTCAACCCTCCCCTCCCCATTCAATTCTTCCGTAGCATCCTCACCCTCCCCTTCCCCAGCTAGCATCTCATTCAATTTTCCCTGTATCTCCTGTGGCCTTCCCCTACCTTCCCCATACCCTCCATAACCCTTTCAGACCCTTAGACCCTTCCCTAATACCTCTAACCTCCCAACCATCCCAGTCCAGTCCCTCCCAGTCCCTCATCCTTCCCCACCTCTCTCTCTCTCTTTCTCTCTCTCTCTCTCTTTCTCTCTCCTGCCATGCAAATCCACACAACTCTCGCCTTTCACCTTGCAACCTCCCGTATTTCTTCGTCCCTACCATCCTCTCCCTCTCCCTCTCCCTCTCTATCTCTTCTGTCGACACCTCGGTACGTATGCAACATCACATCACACCTGAGTTCTCCATTCATTACTTTACCTGTGGAACGTGAGGAGGGGAGCAGAGAGCAGTGAGGTAAGTGTAGGTTAGATTGGCTTTGGTTTGGTTTGGTTTGGTTAGGTTAGGTTAGGTTAGGTTAGGTTAGGTTAGGTTAGGTTTGGTTTGCTTAGGTTAGGTTAGTTTAGGTTAGGTTTGCTTAGGTTAGGTTAGTTTAGGTTAGGTTTGCTTAGGTTAGGTTAGGTTAGGTTTGGTTTGCTTAGGTTAGGTTAGGTTAGAGAAATGCAGGTAACACTGGCAGGGGAAGTGGGGGGGGCAAGGGGCAGTGAGGGCGGCACAGGTAACATGCAGGACCTGGCTGGCGAGTGTCGGGCCCGGTGTTCACATTAGGGGAGGCAATGAGCGCCATCAAGACTGGAGACAGGCCCGCGTTAACTCACACACTCACACACACGCTCACACACACTCACATATTCACTCGCTTGCTGGCTTTATTTGTGCAGTTTCGCGCGATGGAACACACACACACACACACACACACACACACACACACACACACACAGATGAAATAACACCATAAGAATAATTTAGGTTACTTGTTTCAAATACCAAAAATCAATATGAGGACTTAATTTTCCCATCCTTCTTTACTATTGACGCAGTAACCAGGTAGTTAGTGCCGAGTCATTAGGGAGCTTAAAAGGAAGATTAGACAAATTTATGGATGAGAATGACAGGTGGAAATAGGCAATCATGATTCATACGGGGATTGTTACGTGTAGACCTGATGGCTTCTTGCACCTTCCTTTGTGTTCTTATGTTATGAGGTAAACAGTAGAAAGATGATATAGAGAAACACAATAACTCTCTTTCCTCTTCCACCAATGAACGTCCTTTACTACCGACACTAAGGGACTAGAGAGACCCACACAAACACTCACCCAACCCCACTTTTTTTTTTTTTAATGTAGGAGGGACACCAGCCAAGGACAACAAAAATCTTAACCTATCATTGCAATAACCAGGAGTCTCCACCACGAAAGTCACTACAGACGTTTACAAACACGCACAGGAAAGATTAGGAATAAAAGAGCATTCTAGTATTATGTTTAGAGACGTCTGTAGAGCAAAAGGAACCATCTCGAGGTGTCCTAAGTAGCGAACAACCTCGAGAACTTGGACTGACAAAAGACAAACGCACGATACTGGAGAGCACACCAAGATGGCCTAAAGACTGGCTGTTAATTTATAGATCATGTGTAGAATCACCTGGTTAGCGTAGCGGTGGCCTGCAGGAGTGTGACCATCAGCATCACCAGCGAGGGGGGACTAGGTGAGGAGGGGGTTGTGGTTGTGGGGGGGTGAGGGACCGAGATACCATCAGGTGTGGTGAAATATTGCAGGTGATTTTGTAAGTCTGTCACTGCCACCGCCTGCAGATATTCGCCTCGTCAGATTTCCACCAATTTAGTGAGTCTTCATTTGTCTGGTTATGTCGACAGTGGTGGTGATGAGGAGTTGGGGGTGGGCAGAGGAGGAGGAGGAGGAGACAGCGATAGGAAGTATAGGGGAGGACTAAGAGGAGGGAATAGGGTAGTAGGCTGATCATGGAGGAGATGAACGGGAGGTGGTGAAGGGTAGAAAATGAGAGGATAGGGGAAAATAGAAAGCATGGAGAAGAAAGGAAATAGATGGAGAAGGAAGGTGAGAAAAGGGAAGTAATCTTAACAGGAGATAAAGGAAGAGAAAGAAGAAGAGAAGGCAGAAGAGTAAACCAAAGATATGAAGATGACAGAAGACTAATAGGAGGAGGAGGAGGAGGAGAAGAAGATGCCAGAGGGGTAGATAACGAAGGAGTCAGACCACAGGGGGTAAGAGAAGCAGGATGAAGAGAAGGAGGAAAGGGAGAGGGGAAAGAGGGAGGAGAGCAATAATCACAGGAAGACTAAGGAGATACCATTAGCGGGCGATGGAGAAGCACACAGCATCTGGGAAGCGGACAATGGCTCAGCATTCCCTAGCGAGGCAGTGAATGGGAGGGCATTTGTGGAACACTCAATTAACTCCTTCACCGCCCATTACAATCAGGGGACGAGCTGCGCACCTGCCTAACCCGCTCCTTACCTGCCTAACTAAGCTTTCGTTACACCTTGACGCGTCCCCCTGGTGTCAAAGTAGCAATAAATTTCATAAACAAACTGACGAACATCGCATCATTTTTAACTCAGTGATTGTTGTTTGTGTTTGAAGCAGAATTTAACCTTTCCTCTGCCTGCCTCTCCCTCTCTCCTCGTTCTCTTTCTCCCCAGTTCCTCTCTCTATCTCCATCTCTCGGGGCAAGGTGGAAGAGGCGAGGCAAGACAAGGTGGAGGGCTCAGAGCGTGTTTGTCATCGTGATTAGTCGTGTGGAAGCATCTGGGGGAAGTGGACAAGGCAGTAGCAATGAGTCTTCTGTTTGTGAGACGTCGAGAGTCTTTTGTTACTCTTGTGCTCTCGTGTTTAGGAGGCTGTACGTGGGTCTTTCTGGTGTTTTTTTACTAATACCGTGTCAAGTTTGCCCTTCTTTTTTTGTGGGTGTGGTGCAAAGATGGCTTTTGGTGTCCTGGTGTTACTTGTCTCTCTTGTTATTTTTGTGCTCTCGTTTTGTGAGTTTTTGTTGAGTTTTCTTGATTATTAATGATAGTTATTTTTTTTCTTGTGTGTGTGTGTGTGTGTGTGATTTGAGTAAGTTTTTTTTTCTGTTCTGGTATTAGTTGTTTTTTGGGGGGTTTGGTATTAGTTATTTTTTTAATTGTGTTTGGGAGACTGTACTTGATTTCCTCTTTTTTTTTTTTAATTCTATGATGTCAGTTTTCCTTTTTTTTTTCTTTTTTTGTTGTTTTTAGTGATGTGAATGTGATTTGTGTTGGTTGTTCAAGCTTTTTACTCTTCCTCTTAACTCTTACTCTTTTTACTCTTATGCTTAGACCTTTTATATACAATAGTTTTCTTCCTTTTTTTTTTTTATTGTCATGTCAGGTTTAATTTCTTTTTTTTTTCTTCTTCTGCTAGTGATGTGAAGATTGTATTTGTTTGTTTGTTTGTTGTTGTTGTTGTTGTTGTTGTTGTTGTTGTTGTTGTTGTTGTTGTTGTTGTTGTTGTTGTTGTTGTTGTTGTTGTTGTTGTTGTTGTTGTTGTTTCTTGCTCCTTCTCTCTTGTGTTTGCCAGTCTTTGATTTTTTGAGTTATTTATTTATTTATTTATTTTTTTTAATATATGAGGTCAGCTTTCCTTTTATTTTAATTTATATATTTCATCTATTTCTTCTATTTATCTTTTTTATATTTTTTTGTGAAGATTTTGTGACACCGTTTGTTGTCACGGTACTCTTCTTCTTTACCTTTTATTACGTGTACAAGTCGTCGTCTAATTCGCTACTTCCATTAAATATGCTGTACTTTCTTTTACTCATGATTATGATGTCACCTATCATTGCTTGCTTTCTAATACTAATTTTTGTTTTCCTTCTTTTGACTGATATAAAGTTTCATCCATTTATTTATTTTATTTATTTATTTATTTATTTATTCTACACATGTTGCCTTTTTTTTTATTTACGAGTTTTCTTCTCTTCACTAACACAAAGTCAATTTATTATTAGCTCTTTCTTAACACTCCTTTTTATTGGTCCTTTTACTGATACGCAGCCTGGCTATTGTTGTCTTCTTTATTATAATTTACTAGATATCTCCTTTTTTATTAATTATGATTTATCCTCCACCTGCTTGCCAACATTTTTTGCTTTATTATATTGAGATGTCTATGCCTTCAGATTAAATAGAATTGTTATCGCTATCGTTTTTATTATTATTGTTATCATTATTATCATTAGTAACAACAACAAAAGCAAACAAACAACAACAACAACAACAACAACAACAACAACAACAAGCAGTCAATCTTTCTAATTCTTTTTTCCTTTAATTAGTATCAACATTTCATCACAGGGAGTTAATAAGGATAACGTGTGAATCGATACTCTTAACTCCCTCCGTGTGTGTGTGTGTGTGTGTGTGTGTGTGTGCGTGTTTGTGGTAAAATGTAAGTCTGAGTTAGATATACGATGAGAAAAACATTTAATCACATCTTCTATTAGACTTGCTAATTCAATTTTGGCCAATCTGTCTGACTCTCAAACTGCTCAACACTCCTTCTTTTTCTTCCTCCTCCTCCTCCTCCTCCTCCTCCTCTCTCTTCCTCTCGGTCTCTCTCTCCTTTCCTTGCACGCATCTTTCTTTCCTCCTCTCCTCCTCTCCGTCTCCTTGCCCCTCCTCTTCTCTCCCACGATCTCCTACCATCCTCCTCCATGACCCTCTCTCCTCCTCCTCCTCCTTCACTTTATCTCCTTCCTCTTCTCCTTCCCACCTTCGTCCATACACAACAAACTCCGTGTCTGTAATCACTTGGTTTCTCGTAACTAATAAATCAACTACAGTATTGCCTCGTTAAGTGGACTCCCCAACAGACTGACTAACAGCCGACCCGACCCCGATGACTCAGCAGCCTTTGTGTTCGCCTCTCGATCATTATATTCAATATTTATCGATTCATTGTTAAGGTAAAGGCGAGAGAGGCGGGCAGGCGCGACGCTCACTTGTCTTGGCGCCTTTCTGATGTCTCTGTTGTAATGCATTGTGGGGGAACACGTCTAAACCCTGCGGTAAATTGGGGACTGACTTTATCATCATCCCGAAAATTTTGCCTTTACGAGATTCAAATGTTAGGAGTGTGTTGTGAGGAAGGACTTGCTAAAATCCCTCTTAATTAGTTCTTTATAAAATTCAAATGTTAGGAATGTGTGTTGCGAGGAGGGACTTGTTAAAATCCCTGTTATTTTGTTCTTTATAAAATTGAAATGTTAGGAATGTGTTGTGAGGGAGAACTTGCTAAAATCCCTCTTAATTTGTTCTAACTTGAGGGATTGTGTTTATAATCTTTCCAAAATTTTGCTCTTCATAGAATCCAAATATTAGGAATGTGTGTTGGCAATTCCTGGAGCGCAATGAGGAGGAACACACTTAAATCCCTGGTTAAGTTACAGGAATCATTGTATTCAAAACCATTCCAAAAATCTTGCCAACAAATTGCTTTGTGAAATACTCAGATTTCGAGCCTCTGTTTTGGTCATTTCTGTCTTGCATCTCCATCTCTTTTTTTTTTTTTTTTTTGTTATTCATATCTATTGGAAATTTCATACCTAGTCGAAATGATAATGTCAGAATTTTTTTATTTTTTTTATTAATACATTAATTTATTTTCATATTATTTACCTATTCAATTCTGGTAAGCTTTTTTTCTTTTTTTTTTCTTTTTTTTCTGGTCCGTGAGACGCAACACAGGGATTCAGTTTTCACTCCCCTGAGAAACGTTCAGCGTGGGAACAAGTTTTCCTTGATAAGTCAGAAAGCAAGTCAAATTGGTGTCAGAAATATTTTGACAGGTGAAAATGTTTTCTTTTATAAGTAAAAAATAAAAAAAAAGACCTTAAATTGAGTTGGTATATTATGCAAGGGGACATGAGTTAACTTTATGTAACAAGTCAGAAAAAAAATCTATGTAAATTTAAGCAACACCCTACATGATACCTTAAAAAACGAAGCACATTAACTCAACAAACAAACAATTTGCAAGAGAACCAGACAAGTTTCCTGCAATGTCCCATGAAGCTGATCAAACATTCCGAGTGCTACGGCAATCCTACATCAGGAGACAAGACTCTAGGGGAGAAAAAAAAAAAAAACGGAAATAGAAAACGAGAAAGAAATCCGGCAGACCCAACTTTTACAGAACCAATATTTATGGAACCAAACTTCACAGAACCAGACTTCACACAACTTCACGGAACCAGACTTCACACAACTTCACGGAACCAAATCTTTACGGAACCAATTTCTACCCAATCTTTAAGGAACCAAACTCCACGCAACTTTACAGAACCAACTCGCAGAGCAACCTTTACGGAACCAAACTTCACGCAACGTTACAGCACCAAATCGACAAATCTTCACGGAGCCAGCCATCCCCTCCCATCCTCCCCCACCACCACCACCACCACCCGGCTTGCATTTTTCACCGTTCTTGACTCGCGGCAAATTGAGAGAACAGCCGAAATAAGGACATGCACACCGGCGCTCCTCTCGCGGCCCCAACTTTATGAGACAGGTTGGCATTGACCCGCCGGAACGCACGCACGACCCTTGTTAGTGAAGGGAATTACAAATGATGAGTGGGGCGGAGCTGTCGCTTTATTTATATTATTTCTTCTATATTTATTGCCTCTTGTTCTCCAGCCACCTCTGATCCCGCCACGACCGTAAATAATTATCGAGACTCATTGTCATCGCATCTAATTTAAGTCTCTCGTGGCGCACTTCCAGAATGTCGCGCCACTTCCAGAATGTCGAGATATGGACGGTACAAAA
>NC_087195.1:3902500-3927500 GCF_035594125.1 Scylla paramamosain
CATGAAAAGACGATATACTTCTCCCAAATATAGACATGAACTCTACCATTGCGAAAAAAGATAACGAAAACATCAAAAAACGAGCGAAACTAGTAGAAAAAAGGACATTACCATTCAATACCACCACAGCTTCAAAATGTTCCTACAAATTCCAGTATAAATCGTACAAAACACACACACTTGCACACACACATGCATAAATTCACCAAAAAAGGAAACGAAAACATCACAAAACGAACGAAAAAAATGAGACGCCACCACCCAATACCACCACAGTCTCATAATATTCCGATACATTCCAATACAGATCGTACAAAACACCACAATTCTCCCGCACTTCACCCCAGCCTTCAGAACACAGAGCGAGGAACACAACCCGCACTTACACTGCCCTGAGGAACGCCAGCGCGCCTCTCCCGCCCCAACAGGTGTTATTATAAACCAGAAAGGCTCACCTGGTTATCTTAATCAAACAAACCAAGGCACACCAGTCCCGCGCCACTACCTGCTATTAAAAAGAGCAAAAACACGCACTTTTCTTCGCCTCGAGCGCCGCCACTGCGAAAATTGTTTAAAAGAGAACATGAAGTTAATCTAACAGTACTTATTTCTTCTCGTAAATCCTTCCAGCCAACACCCGACGCCGGTTTTCTTTGATGCCCTCGCCGCGTTTTCTTTGCTCCGGTGTTTAATGAGGGAGTACTCAGTGTTTTCTCACAGACACGTGTTGGATACAAATCTTTGAAGTAGTACATTTTGTTACGTTAGTTTGTTTGTTTTTAATTGTTTTTACTTATTTTTTATTCTATTTTTGGTTTGGTTTGGTTTGGTTTGGATTTTTATTGCCGTGTTGATATTAATCTTATATATTTATTTTTTTACCATACTTTACTTTATTTTTGTTATATTTTTGTTTTTGGCTTGGTGTTTATTTATTTTTTTGTAAAGTTTTCTTCTTCTTCCTCTTCTCGGTTTTATTTATTCATTTTTTTTATTCAAGTTTATTATTTTTTTTATTTACAATGTTGTGCAGAAAACTTTTCCTTCCTTTATTTATCATATTTCTACTTCCATGATTTATCTAGATCTCCCTTTTCTATCTATTTTCATTTCTTTCCATCTTTCCCATTCATTATATTATTTTTTCCTTCAGTTTTACAATGTACAAATGAAATCTCACTTCTTCCTGCGTTTATCATATTTTTCTTCTGTTATCTATACTGCTCTCCTTTCTTCCCATCTTTCCTTTCCTTTCCTAATCCTCCTCTAAATATTTTCATTCCTTAGCATCTCTATTTCCCTTTCTCTCTTAACCCTTTCTCTCTTAACCCTTCCCACTTTGCTTTCCTTCTCCAGTTCCTTTGTCCAACTTTCTTTTCAAACCTAACTTCATTAACATTGCTAAGATCATATAGACTTCATGATTATAATTGTCTTTTTCACCAGGAACAATACGACAGCTGTGTGTGTGTGTGTGTGTGTGTGTGTGTGTGTGTGTGTGTGTGTGTGTGTGTGTGTGTGTGTGTGTGTGTGTGTTAAAAGTCAAAGGAGGGTTCTTTCTTTTTATCTCAACCATTTCCTCCTCCTCCTCCTCCTCCTCGTCCTCCTCCTTCTTCTTCTCCTCTCTTTCTTTCTTTCTTTCCCACCTCCTTTTTACTTATTCTCCTTTGTCTTCACTGACCTCATAAAGTTACAGGAAAAAAATGCATATAAACTTTATCAAAAGGTTCTCTTCTCTCCTCCTCCTCCTCCTCTTTCTCTTCCTCCTCCTCTCTTGCTACCTATCACTCCTTTTTCAGCGTTCATCCATGCTTTTTTTTTTTTCCCCTTCTCTTTACCTTCATTCTTTCCTCCTCCCATAAGTCTCATTTCTCGATATTTCCCCTTCTCTCCTCTCCTTTCTTCCATATCTCTCTGTTCTTTGCTCCATTTATGATCTTCCTTTCTTCCTCTCTCTTTCTCTTCTTTCGACATTTTTTTTTCTTTTTCCCTTCCCTAATTCTGTTGTTTTATTTTTTTTCTTCATTCCATTTATTCTTCTCTTTCTCTCCCTCTACCTAGATCTTTTTTTTTTCCTGTCCCACTTCCATGCATCCTACTTTTCCTCCTTCTCTCTCTCTTCTCTCTCTCTCTCTCTCTCTCTCTCTCTCTCTCTCTCTCTCTCTCTCTCTCTCTCTCTCTCTCTCTCTCTCTCTCTCCCATACATCCCTCCATTCCTTCGCTCCATATCCTCCCTCCCTCCTTCCCTCCCTTTCTCTCCATACCTACCTTTCCCTCCCTCTGTCAACATGTTCCCTTCCCTCCCTCCCTCCCTCCTCTACTTTTCTCCATACCTCCCTTTCCCTCCCTCCTCCCCTCCACTCTCTAATTATGCCACCACACACTGTAAACAGAACACATTTTTTTTTCGTCTTTGTGTGTGAATCAATAATCAAATTTATTATTTTTGTGAACTGTTGAATTGATTGTTTGTTTTGGCTTCATTTTGGGGTTTGCGTTTTCTTTACCCTCGTTTTCTTTTTTGAGGGGGGACTTGGGTGGGGGTGTGGGGGAAGAGGGGGAAGAGAGAGGGGGTGTTTTTGAGTGTTGCTGCTGTTGTTGTTGTTGTTGTTGTTGTTGTTGTTGTTGTTGTTGTTCTCCTTCTTCTTCTTCTTCTTCTTCTTTTTATTTACATTATCTTTTTTCTCTATTTCATTCTTGTTCTCTTTATTCTGGGCCTTCTTTTTGTTTCTCTTCCTCTTCTTGCTCTTCTTCCTATTCTCCCATTTCTTCTTGCTTTTCTTGTTGTTCTTCTTCTCGTGCTTGTTTTTCTTGTTCCGGTTCTTGTTTATTTTGTTTTACTTTTCTCTGTTTTTATTTTGTGTTCAATTTCTTCACATTACAATATTATTTCACCTCCTCCTCCTCATCATCATCATCATCATCCACCTTCTTCTCCTCCTCCACTATCTTCTCTTCCTCCTTCTCGTATATCTAAAATCTGCTGATACTGATGATGATGATGATGATGACAGACTGCAATATGATAACGAAAACAATGATGAAAGAAGAATGATAGGAAGAAGAATGATAGGAAGAGCGATGATGATGATGATAACGAGGATGCCGATGAAGACGACCCAAAACAAACTAATGATAGTAACAAAGGCGGGAAAACAATGATGATGATAACAATGAATACGAAAGCGATTATGACGAACACAAAAACACTCAAAACAAAACAAAAAAACAAAAAAAAACACTCATCCTCGCTCTCTGATTGGTCAACGAGAGAGAGAGAGAGAGAGAGAGATAGTCAAAGTAACCTAACCGTAAAGAAAAGAGAGAAAAAAAAACAGCGTCCGTCATTGGTTAATTTTTACAGAGCCATTTGGGCAGAAAAAAATTTGCCCCATTCTGATTGGTTGATAAAAAATCCCCTTGGCTGAACCGCCCAATCGTGTTCCCCCATTAATGAAGGAAGCTGAAGGCCATGGAGGGAGGGAAAGGAAGGAGGGAAGGCGGGAAGGAGGGAGGGATGAGGAAGGAGGGAGAGAGGAAGATGGATAGGAGACTACGGAGAGGAGAGAAGAGAAGGAAGAAGAGGAGAAGAGAAGAGATAATGGGAGGAATGAAGGGATAATGAGGACGGTTCAGAGAGAGAGAGAGAGAGAGAGAGGAAGAGAGAGAGAGAGAGAGAGAGAGAGAGAGAGAGAGAGAAAGAGAGAGATTTAATATTAGCTTCATAAATTATACCTTTAATTTTTCAGTTGAATCGTGAGTGACTTAAGAAAGTGAATGGAATTTTTAGTCACGGTGAATAAATTTACTCTCTCTCTCTCTCTCTCTCTCTCTCTCTCTCTCTCTCTCTCTCTCTCTCTCTCTCTCTCTCTCTCTCTCTCTCTCTCTCTCTCACGTTCATTATTGATTAAATTTTGTTCGTTAATTGTACTCCTCTCATCTCTCTCTCTCTCTCTCTCTCTCTCTCTCTCTCTCTCTCTCTCTCTCTCTCTCTCTCTCTCTCTCTCTCAACACCCAGAAAACACAAGAAATGCCAGGAAAAGACGAAAACCTTCAGAGTCAAAGCACCAAGACAAATTTTTTCACTCCCTCGGGAAAATAAATTAACGCGCAAACGCTCCGAAGCTTCACCATGGCCAATTCAAATCAATTTCCGAGCCACCCTTGTGTGGATTTACCTGCCCCAGCCGGCAATTAGAAGACCTAATCACTCTGCCCTACCCCACCATCATCCAGCATTATTCAATACCCCCGCCTTGACTATAATTTGCCAGCCATTCATCACGCGCAGAGCAGCACAGTCCTCCCCCCCCCTTCGTGACGTCACTCCTCACGTTTTCTATGACTGCAGTTTTCTTTTTTTTTTTGCTTTTCTTTGTTTTCCTGGTGTTTTGTTTTGTTTTCTTTTTCTAGTTATCATTTTTTCAGGAGATATAGTTTTTTAATGTTTTTTTTTCAAGGAATTGTTATTTTTTTCTAATTATATTATTTTGTATTTTTCGCTTTCGTTTCATATTTTTTGTAAAGATTTTTCTGTATTTTTTTCCCTTTCTTTCTGGTTCTTTTTCATTTTTTTTCCAAGGCATTTTCAAGTTTTTATGTTCTCTTTTCTACCTGATTACATTTTTTTTTTTCTTTTTTTCCAAGGGGAGTATTGTAATGTACGTTTTCTTTTCTAGTTAACACCATTTCTTCCAGGGGAGTCTTAGCTATTAACTTTTTCTACTTGATAAATTTTACAAGACCGTAAGATTTAGTTTTTCAGTTCATATATATTATTTAAAGAACTCTTACATACTTCCCGTTTTCTTTTCTACCCTATCAGATTTATTTCCAAACAATCCTTATATCTCTCACTTTCCAGTTAATTTGGTTCTAAACTTAATTTCTTCTCTTTCTTTACTGCAACATGTATCTTTCAATTACTTTCTATCTGGTAATGTTTTCTCTCTCCTATACTTGTTGCATTAACCTTATAAGCTTACAAATTGCTTCACTTCTTGTTTATATATTTAGTTTATTAATTGTAAGCTCTATCTTTCAATTACTCCCTATCTAGTAATCTTTTTTTTTTTCTCTCTTTCTTTCTCTCTCATCCTTGTTGAATAACCTTATAAAACTATGCATTGTTTCATTTAATCTCTCTCTCCATTCATTAATTCACTCATTCATTCATTTACCATTCTTATTAACATTCACTTAATCCACTAATGATTAAAACAATACATAAAACCTAAACTATCCAGAAAGATTTGTACTGTAAAAAGATTGCGTTTTCTATAGGCAATGAGCGTTCCGTTTTCTCTCTTCCTTTTTAGGGGGAGACGATAATATATAAAAAGTTTCACGAGAGTCCATAATGTTTTGGGGTCACGCTCTGTGGAGAAGGCGGGGGGAGAGATAAGAGGAGAAGGGAGGAATGAAAAAAAAAAAAAAAAGAGACAAGGAAAAAGACGAAATGGTGTTTTGGAGAGAAAGACAAAAAGACGCAGGAAAAAAAAAAAGAGGGAGGTGATGATGAAAGAAAATGGAGAGGAGATAAAGGAAGTAAAATGAACGGGGGAGATAAGGAAAGGAAGAATTATTAGGAAGATATAGAAGAAAGAAGATACATAGAGAAAGGCAAAATAATATATATGGATTTATTTTTATTTTTTTTATAGGGAATTTGAAATACGTGTGTAAAATTAATTCTTTCTCTCTCTCTCTCTCTCTCTCTCTCTCTCTCTCTCTCTCTCTCTCTCTCTCTCTCTCTCTCTCTCTCTCTCTCTCTCTCTCTCTCTCTCTCTCTCATTTTGCTGTTCCGTCATGCATGAAATCTTCGGTTCCAGGAGAGAGAGAGAGAGAGAGAGAGAGAGAGAGAGAGAGAGAGAGAGAGAGAGAGAGAGAGAGAGAGAGAGAGAGAGAGAGAGAGAGAGAGAGAGAGAGAGAGAGAGAGAGAGAGAGAGAGAGAGAGAGAGAGATGCATCCTCTTTTAAGTCCAATAACTAATATGAAGATTTTTAACTCAAAACGATTAAGAAAAAAATCATCTTTACTTGTCACCAAAAATACGTCTTATTTTGCAGTTGGGAGTTACGAGTCCAAGAGGTGACGTGGAGGGGGGGTGACGTTGGGGGGGGATGGGGAGGTGGTGAGTGATTGGAGCTTTGTATGGTGATATGGGGAAGAGGGGGGGAAGGGAAGGGAGGGGAATAAAGGAAGGAGGGAGGAGGAGGAAGAAAAATTTCGTAAGAGAATATTTGACTGCGAAATGTCAACTGAAATGGTGGTGGTGGTGGTGGTGGTAGTAGTAGTAGTAGTAGTAGTAGTAGTAGTAGTAGTAGTAGTAGTTTTATGATTGTCTTTCTTTCAATAGATTCTTTACATTTCTACCTCTTCTTGTTTTCTTCCCTCCTTCATTTCCTTTCTTCAGTTTCTCCCTTCATTCCCTCCTCATCTTCCTTCATTCCTTCCCGCCTCATTATCATAAAAATAACAGCGGTAATAAACAAACAAAAAACAATACTATCACAATTAACATCACTACTAATAATAATGATACTACTACTACTACTACTACTACTAACGCTAATATATTATCACTACAGCTACTTTCTACTACAGTTTGCCTACTTCTCCTTCTGCTGCTCCTTTCTCCTCCTCCTCCTCCTCCTCCTCCTCCTCCTCCTCCTCCTCCTCCTCATTCTCCTCGTCCCCATCATTAATCATTCCCATGTTTACATACCCTATAAAACCCCTCCTTTCCTCCCTCCCTTCCCTCCCTCCCTTCCCTCCCTCCCTCCCTCCCTCCCTTCTTCACTCAATGCCACGGAACACACATTAATTTCACAGTCATGTTCTCTCTGACGGATCCTTCCCTTCGTGTTCCCTCTCTCCCTCCCTCCCTTCCGCCCCCGCCATACAATCCCTCCATCACTCCCTCCCTCCCTCCACTGACGCATGAATAACGTGCCTTCTCCTTCATTCATTTTGTACATTTTTGCATATTTTCTCCATAAGATTTGGTGAGAGTGGAGTCAAGGGGGAAATTTATTGTAATGGTAGTAGTAGTAGTGGTAGTAGTAATAGTGGTAGTAATAGTAGTAATAGTAGTAGTGAAATAACAAGAACTATAAAAGTAACTGATAGATAGATAGATAGATAGATAGATAGGTAGATAGACAAGAAAGGTGAGTAAAATTTTGCATAGGAGATACTGAATAACTAGAGAGGAAAAGCGATAAAGAGTAGTAGTAGTAGTAGTAGTAGTAGTAGTAGTAGTAGTAGTAGTAGTAGTAGTAGTAGTAGTAGTAGTAGTAGTAGTGGTAGTAGTAGTAGTAGTAGTAGTAGTAGTAGTAGTAGTAGCAGCAGCAGTAACAGTAATCCTCTTCCCTTCAAACCTCTAATCGCATTTCCATATTCAATCCCACATCGGCATTATAAATAGAATCAAATCACTTATAGATCACCGGAGAATAACCATAGACGCCTGGATCCCCTTTGCCTGCGCTCCTCGCCTCCTGAACGCTCCCCTGTGTCCTGTCAGTGGCCGCGATCCCACACAATGCCGCTAAAAGGGATCGAAAACCATTCAACGTGCGCGAGAAAAGGTTCCGATTCTCCTGATGCCGTCTCGCCTTCCTTTTCGGGCTCAAGTCAAAGAAGAGAGGATCGAGGGGCGCCGCTTGGGGTTTGATCCCAAAATAGAGTCTGTGAAATGTAGAAGCGCGTAGGAGAATAAGATTTTAAGGGGCTGTGTACGAGATTAAGGAAAGCGATCAAAGGAGAGTTTAATCCTGTTTGGGGGCCGGAGGGTGGGAGTCTGGCGTCTATTGTCTCTGCTTATAAGGTCTGTTTTTCCCCTTCCACTCCATTAAAGTGAGCTAAAGTGCATTTTCCGCTCACTTTAAGCTTCCCGGAGTAAAATAGAATGGTGCACTAAGCTATTAATCTTTTTTTGGGTCTGTTTTTATGATCCAAGCGAAAGAGAGAGAGGGAGAGTGAATAAAAACAATGGCTTCTGTTTCGCTTTTGTTCGTCTCTCATAGATGGCGCCAGTTTAGTTCTGCTCCGTTACTCTTCTTGTTTGTCTTTTTTTTTTTCCTCCTCTGTCCACTTTATTGTCATTTCTTCTCTCCGTTCTTTTTCTCTTCTTCCTCTCTTCTATATCTTGCTCTCACTTGTTTAAATTCCTTTCTCTTCTTTCTTTTCTTTTACTTTTCTTCTCTTATTGATTTTTATTATATTTATCTTTTTCTCTTCCTCCTTCATTGTAATTTCTTCTCTTCGTTCTTCTCTTTCTCTCCTTCCTCTCTTCTCTATATTATCCTCTCTCTTTTGATTCATTTTCTCTTTTCTTCCTCTCACTTCTTTATTCTTATTTTTTATTATATTCTCTCTTCCTCTTCTATTCCTTTTTCTTCCTTTCATTGTCATTTCTTCTCTTCTCTCTTCTCTTTCTTATCCCATTCGTGTGACAAACTATTTTTCTCGTCTTTCTTTTATCTTACTTCTTTAGTCTTATTTTATCATATTTATTTCTCCTCCCCATTCACTGCCATGTCTTCTCTTCGTTCTCTTTCTATTCTCCTTCGTCTCATATCTCCACTTACAACAACTCTTCTTTCTATCCTTCTCCCTCTTTTATTTTCATTTTATTATACCTCTCCTCTATAACAACTTTTCATCTTATCCTTCTCTCATTTTACTATCATTTACTTTTGTTGTACTTCTCTTCCTCTGCTTCTCTCTCTCTCTCTCTCTAGGTGTGTGTGCGAGTCGTTATCCCGTATAAGGAGGGCGGTAAGGTAGGTGTGTCTCTGAGGTGGTGGTTAGGAAGGTGTGTTTTGTCCCGCACAGTGTCCAAGGGCTTGTTTTTCATATCGACCATAAGAGCATGTTGAGAAAAAATTGACTGTAAACAAGATAACTTCACACCTTCCTTTCCATTCTCTAATTAGTACACGTGATTAAAAGTGTCCATGAAAAATCTGTCTGTGATCTTTTTTTTTTTTCATATCGAGTAAAAGAGTATGAATAAAAATAAGAAAATACGAAACGAACAGATAGCTTCACGTCTTCCTTATTTTGATTAGTGTCTAAGTATGAAAATCACGTCTAAGCATTTTTCTTATATCGACGAAAGAAAGGGTTAAAAATATGTAAACAAACAAACAAGGTAACTTCACACCTTCCTGCGTCTTAATAATGTTTGCAAATGTCTAACTAACAGAGCCAAATCTATTCAGCCATTTTCTTTCATATCGATATCATAAAACAAACAAATAAACATGATAACTTCACACCTTCCCCTGTCTAATTAATACAATAAACTTGATTGCAAGTGTCTAATAAAATCCTGCCTGTCTATACCACTGAAAATTTATCTAGTTCCAATATACGAGTACATATAGTTTCAAGAGAAGGTTTCATAAATTTGCAGATGACGGTGGTAGGGAGCGTGAGGTGTGAAATAGCCAAGAAGCCTTTGTGGTGTCTTTTTTTTTTTTCTCTCTCTCTCTCCCCATTAACTTTCATATATTTATAGATGATTGTGGTAGGCAGTGTGAGGTGTGAGGTGTGAGGTGACCAGGAGCCGCCTTGTGTGGATCAGCTGGCCTTTCTAGTCTCCTCATTTCGTCTTTCTATCATTCTCAAACATGCAGTGCTCTTAATGATACACAGCAATACAACACGTGTTTACATACTAAGGCAGTTTCATAGTACATCACTACTGCACCTCATTTACTTGTGGCGTACATTTCTTAACCCTATTTTCTCTGTCCCTTCAATTTAAACCTACTATTATACCGAACACTCCACGAAAATACGACAAAATATGTATATAGAGCAGGTCAGTTTTCTTGTACACCATTCTAGAGCACTCCATTTAACAGTGGCGCACCTTTCTCAACACCAGTGGCATTATATTCTTAAGACCATTATTGTGTGTCCCTTCCTGGCCCGCTAACCCTTACGGTGGTGCCCCCTCTGGCCCGGGCACGCCGAGAGTTATGGCATCTCGCGGGGAGGGCAACAAGACCAAATATATCAAGTCACTGAGGCGTGCAAACAAAGTAATTCAATTCGGTGCACAAGGCGATCAGATTCTCCTCCTCTCGTGAAACCTCTGTGAAGGCCAAGGAAGAAGGAAAACTCACTAATATATTAAGTCAGTGTCGGGTGTAAACAAGGTGATTTAATTCGGGTTTATAGTGTAGTGTGGTCTACTTTTTACTTGTGAAATGTTTTGAATTCGGTTTGTAAGAAGCTTCGATTCTTTTGTGAAATATTAAAAGGCGCAAGAAAGAAGGAAATAAAGGGAGATTTTATAAAGAATTCTGTCATTAATGAGTTCAGACATCCTTCTTTCGTGAAATATTCTGAATCAAGTTTATAAGACGATTCGATTCTCTTGTCAGACACTTTTAAGTTCTGGGAAGAAGGAAAAATAAGAGAAGGATCTTGTACAGCAGAATTCAGTCAATAACACGACTATTCTCTCCTGAATAAATTTAAATTAGGTTTAGAGAAAGACAAGACTTACGAAACATTCTGAGGTGGGTGCAAGAAGGAAAAGAAAGACTGGAATCTGTACACTAACAACATTAGAGGAAATTCTAACACTACAACACTACATTAATAAAATAATTAAATAAAAAAAAACAATATAAATAATACCTTTAAGCCAAAGATTTTAAACATACAAGAAAATAAAGAAAATTAAGATGAAAAATTATAAGCCTTATTTCCCACGAACGTAAAGAGTTTTAAAGCATTAGTGTAAGAAAAAATATATAAATTGAAGATTATAAGAGAAAAAGTGTATAATGAGTTTTTGTAGAGAGCAAATAAGAAAGAAGAGTATAATAGGAAGACGAGAATAAGAATGAACATTGTCGTATAAAATATAAAAGAAAAAGTATTTAAGAAAACAAGAAATTTTAATACAAAAATACGGAGAGAAAGGGAAGATTAAATAAAAGACAAGAATAAAGGAGAAGGGGAAGAGAAAAATAGACGAAAAGAAAGAGAAAAAGAAAGAGAATAAAGAGGAAAGGAGAGTATATGAAAAATATGAATACACTGAAAAAAGATCTTAGGTTAGTTTGAGTTAGTTAACAGGTAATGCACAGCTCTCTCTCTCTCTCTCTCTCTCTCTCTCTCTCTCTCTCTCTCTCTCTCTCTCTCTCTCTCTCTCTCTCTCTCTCTCTCTCCTAATTTATTATGTGCTTCTTTCTGTAACATTTTATTTGGTGATAAGATAATAAAGGTTGTTGTTGTTGTTGTTGTTGTTGTTGTTGTTGTTGTTGCTATTGTTGTTGATGTTGTTGTTTTCTTGTTCGTGCTCCTGTTTGATTTTATCTCTTGCTTTATGTCCTTGTTATTATTATTATTATTATTATTATTATTATTATATATATTATTATTATTATTATTATTATTATTACGATCATTATTATTATTATGGTAGTAGTAGTAGTAGTAGTAGTAGTAGTAGTAGTAGTAGTAGTAGTAGTAGTAGTAGTAGTAGTAGTAGTAGTAGTAGTAGTAGTAGTAGCAGCAGCAGCAGAAATACCATTAATAAAACAATAAGATAATTAACAGCAACAACAACAACAACAACAACAACAACAACAACAACAACAACAAGTCACCCCATAAACCACAACACCTCCACCATAGCCACGAGCTCACCACCCCTGGAACACTCATTTTCTCCAGACCAAATAGAAAACGGTGACAGGAGATGCGAAACACAACAGGTAAAGCAAGCCAGTGTGAGTATATATGTACATACATATACATATACATATACATATACTCGTATGCTTATGTGCATGCATGTATGTGTGTGTGTGTGTGTGTGTGTGTGTGTGTTCGAGGACATACACACAAACCTCACATTCACACCTTTATTCTTTCACCACCTATCTAAACCCCTGATGGAGATAAAGGTACAAGGTGTGGCCAGGTGCTATCACCATTAAGAGATCCGAAGATTACCTTACTGCAATCAGACACTCGGTTAAGTATGAAACTCCCTCAAGATACTGCCAAACCGAAGCCTCTGCCGGATCCACCTTTTCGCTCGCCTCTGATGATATCTCGCTTAATGGGCAGGATTCTGTGGTGTGGGCGTGGCTGGGGCGGTCTGGGTGTGGCAGGGAAGGGTGCAGGGTCTGGGGTGTAGCAGGGGTGTTGATGCTGGCAGTGTGTGAAGCTTAAGAGGTCTTCATTATATTTTGGTTTATATTTTGTTTTGGTGTTCGTGTGTGTGTGTGTGTGTGTGTTGTAAGGAGTGTTTTTCGTGGTGTACTTCGGGATGCAGTGCGGTGTTGCGTTTATGTACTAAAGAATGTGTGTTTTGTGTTGTGGTCAGTCTGTGAAGTGGTGTGGATTTGTGTGTCTGTAACGTAAGGGTTCGCTTTGTGGTGTTCAGTGGTGTGATGTGCAGGTAAACGAGTGTGAGTGGTGAAGCAAGTGGCGTGTGGTGAAATGTGTGGTTTGCCTGAGTGTGGTTGAATTGTCATGTGGTGTGTGGGTGAGGTAGTGTGGCAAACTGTCCTGTGGCGTGTGGTGGAGTGTACCTGTGTTGTGCTGCATTGTGGTGGTGGTGGTGGAGTTGCTAGTATGACACCATGATGAAATATTTTAATCACACTGTTAAGATTACAGGAAAAAGTGAGATGAGAGTTGGAAAGTGGGGAAAAATTATTAAGAGAGAGGAGAAGGCAATTATTACGAGAACTGGAGAGAGATGGACGATAAAGTAGCAAAACCTGAAGATTATAGAATGACTGAGGCAGGAAAGTGTCTTGAAGTGTACGAAGTGTAGGAAACTAGGATATACTACACGAAATAAGACTACAAAATCATTTAAGTAGTATAGTACATTTAAGTGATGTATGGAGGGAATTAGGGTGTAACTTAAGTGTGATATGAATAACTAGCGTGTACTTTGATGTGTACAGGGAGCTTGGGTGTACTTTAAGTGTGATCTATATGGGGGAACTAAGGTGTACCGTACAAAACCTCATAATATAAAGTGTGAACAAGTGTACCTGCTGTTCGACTCTTGACCAGCAGGGGCACAGGAAACGCAGGTAACAGTGCAGGTGTTTATTCACAGAAGGTGTGAACAGAAGGCTGGAGGTAGGTGATCTCCCGGCGCCAGGCCGCGCACTTCCACTTAACACTTATGACTGAAGCCTAGCTCGTTCACTCATACACGTATTCATGCCTCACACAAGTCTCGCTCATTCACTCGTTCACACAACTAGCTAACAACCACACACCTCCCCCGAGACATAAGGAAGATTCCTTATCTTTGTTATGGCTACCGTAACACATGAAACAAAGTTACAATGATTGAAGTACAGAAAACACGGTACATATACACAAAACAAACACAGCGTACAATGAACACGTACGACTAATCGTAGGTGCTACGGTGCCACCGCACCTGCAGTCGTCTCGGCTCCCTACGCTGTCGGCTGCTTCGACGCTCTGGTTGCTCTCGGCCACGGTGTACCCCGTTACCCTGATGCTCCGGGCTGCCGGGATGGTGGTGTTCCTCGTGACCCTGATGCTGAAGCGCTGCACCGCCATGAGCGGTGTGCTGCTCGACAGGAAGGGGAGCAAGAGGTCTGTGTGGGCGTAGGTGTCTTCTATTACGCCACATCACGCGACCGCTGCCCATCTTGATGAGGTAGTCTCTCCTTCGCCCAACAGCCACGATGACACCCAGGCGATCCCAGAGGCCTGTCGTGTGATCTTGAACGTCGACGTGGCCACCGAGGTGCAGGAGAGGAAGAGTACGGGCGGACGCGTCGTGGCGAAGTTTCGCTTTCTTCCTCAGTCGCTCTGCCTTGGCGTCGCACTCATCAGCAGCGCGCTGCCACTGCTGAGCGTATGAGCGATGATGAGCCGGGACACAGGACCTCATAGGATGACCGAAGAGGACTTGTGCTGGTGATCGCCCTTCCGCCCTCGGAGTGTTGCGCAGTTCCAGCAACCCGCGAGCGAACGCATCCTCGTCCAGGTGTCCCTGCTGTGTGGTCGTGAGGATCAGCTTCTTCACGGACTTGACCGCTGCCTCGGCGTGACCATTGGAGCGTGGATAATGAGGTGAAGATACACGATGCTCCACCCCCCATCGAGCCAGGAAGCGCCGTACCGATGAAGAAGTGAACTGCGGTCCACCGTCAGTCCTCAGGAGAACAGGCACGCCCGTGTCGGCGAACACACCCCGAAGGACACGAACGAGCTGATCAGCCGATGCTGGACGTGAGCATGCAGACACGTGAGGCCACCCAGACAAGCGATCTACATACACGAGGTATGTACGGCCTGCTGCGTGGAAGTAGTCTGCAGAAACTGACTCAAACACCCTGCTGGGTGTGTCCGTGTCCTGCCAGAGAGGTTCGTTGGCTTGGCTTGGTAGGAGTGGACGGCATAGTGAGCATCCAGAAACGACGTTCTCAACGTCTCTGTCCATACCAGGCCAGTACACCGTTTGTCGGGCCCGTCGCTTGGTGCGCTCCATCCCCTGATGACTGTCATGGAGTCGCTCTAGTGTTTCTCGGCGGAGGCTGTGAGGAATAAGAAGCCTCGGCCCGTAAACCACCAGGTCGTCGTCTACGGCCAGCAGACTGCGCACCGGCCAGTACGTACGCAAGCGGTGATCGAGGTCGTGGCAATGATCAGGGAAGCCCTCGATGATGACGTTCTTGAGCAAGCAGTACTCCCCGTCTCTTGCTGCTGCGGCACGTACCATTTCCACAGTCTGATCCTGGAGTGGTGCTAAGCGGACGCCGTCCTCATTGGTGGCAGATAACGCTGAGATGACCGCTGAGTGGAGAGGGTCGAGGTCACCAGAAGTAGCAGCATCCTCTTCCTCCACTGGGTCCTGTACTGGAGCACGTGAGAGGGCGTCGGGCACACAGTGTGTCGATCCCTTAGGGATTGTACGAGATGCTGTTACGGCGAAGGGTCGAGCGTCGTCTGTCAACTCGATGGCCATGGATCCACCAGCCATTGCACGTAAACCTTCCTTTGCTTCGAAGACGCTGGGAAAGGCCTTGATCACAGCAGCAGCGTGCCCCGCACGCTGCTGTGGCGTTGGGTCGTAGGAATGAGGCCAGCTGATCACTTCTGTGGGCGTAGATAGAGGTGGCTGCGAGGCGGTCGGGTACTTGATGGAGCTGTTGCCGGTGTGCTGTTCTTCCCTGCGTAGCGGTCGGATTTGAGCCGGAAAATCTTCGGGGAGGATTCCGAGAGCGATGGAATCGTACCAGCTAAGCAGCGCCCCCTTCACCTCCTTCACCACGCTCACAACAGTCTCAGCTTCCCTGTCGCCCAGTTGCAAGTGCGACGAGAAAGTTCCTACACAGGTGAGGGGGTGATTACCGGCAGCATAAAGTCCATCACCATCAGCGGGCGCCAAGCTGGAGGGCGGGATTCCAAGGAGTGTTGCCGTGTCGAGGCCAATAACGGTCGTTTCGGCCCCAGAGTCAGGAGTCCACGTAATCTTGTCTCTTCCAGCGGGATGTGTGGCGGTAATGAGCACCTGGGGCGCAGGTCGTGCCGTCACCGTCTTTGTGTATACGCCTGATAAGAGCTGGTATACACTGGCACTGGCTCCCCGCCTCGGGCCTGCACCGCGATGAGGAGAGACAGTTGAGGAACTCCTCGAAGCTCCTCGTCGTTTCCTCACTGTCTGCTGACATACACTCGCAAAATGCCCTCTTTTCCCGCAGTTACGACACACTTTATCTATTGCCTGGCATCCCCTTTTGTCACTGCGACAATCTTTGCCACAACGATAACAGCCCGTGGGGCTTGAGCCCCCGAAACTGCCCTTCCTGTAGTTCGAGACAGCGTTCACACCATGGCTCGAAGAGTGAGAGCCGCCCCTTAGTACTGCACTACACTGGTTAGCGCTCTCTGATGCTCTGCAAATATCTATGGCGTTTTCAAGGGTGAGTTTCTTGTTTTCCAGCATGCGTTTCAGAGCCACTTCGTCTCGTGTCCCAACGACAATTCTGTCACGCAGCTGATGGTTTATGCACTGGTCGCAAAAGTCACAGAAATTGGCGATTTCCTTAACAGCACATAAAAAGTCGTCAAAACCTTCTTGCGTTTCTTGCACGCGGGAGTAGAAGTCTCTTCTATCCATGATGATGTTGCGCTGGCTTCGCAGGTACTCACACATTGCATCGAGGATGGTTCTTAACTCCGCGTCTCTCGGTAAGCTTATCCCGTAGCGAAGTGTACGGGTCCACTCGTCGTCTAGGACAGCAGCGAGTGCCGCCCTCTGCTCAGCCAGGGAGAGACAGTCTATCCTGGCGAGGGTTACGTATCCTTCAAACTTATGGCGCCACGTGTCGAACTCACGTAAAGATGCTGACGCCGTTAAGTGAGGAATGATGGTGGCGGACGTCGGGAACCTCGCGCCCTGGGTAGACGTGCTGCGGGCTGTGGTTTCGCCTTCATTGCTCGCCGTGGTGCGACTGGGAGCTTGTGTCCCCACTCTCTCCAGCAGCTGGGTTAAACGCTCCTCGCGAGCCTGACTCTGCTCCGACTGTCGCGCTAGCAGAGCCTGACTCTGCTCCGACTGTCGCGCTAGCAGGGCAGCCAGCGCCTCCAACTGCTTCTCCATTCTGCGCCGTACCCACTGCAGCCTTGTCCTGATCCTACTCACTGCGCCATGTTCGACTCTTGACCAGCAGGGGCACAGGAAACGCAGGTAACAGTGCAGGTGTTTATTCACAGAAGGTGTGAACAGAAGGCTGGAGGTAGGTGATCTCCCGGCGCCAGGCCGCGCACTTCCACTTAACACTTATGACTGAAGCCTAGCTCGTTCACTCATACACGTATTCATGCCTCACACAAGTCTCGCTCATTCACTCGTTCACACAACTAGCTAACAACCACACACCTGCAAGACCGTGATGTGGTGATTTAACACATACTAATCCTTTTGTTGCCACGATCGTCCTTCCTCATTCATCTCAGCACTGTCTAAACTGCTTGCAATGAGACGCAAGCAAGGGAAGAAGGGAAATAGGTAAACTTTTCTCTTAGGTAGAAATATTTACGAGAACTTAGCATAAAAATAGTGTCTGAAAAAGTTATAAGGTATTAAAGGAGGAAATCTGTTTAGTAGTGAAAGGGTTAACACTCAAACGACTTCACTATTCGCTATATAATTGTGACTATATTGTATTTCAGAATTACTACAATTTACTGCAACACAAAACTCTTCTACCCTTCCCTCCCTTCCCTTCCCTCCTCTTCCTCCTCCTCTCTGCATTCCTCTGAATCCCTTCCCTCTTCCTTCTCCACTCCTGTCCCGTCCCTCCAATGCTCTCCAGTCCCTCCCCATTCTCTCCCTCCCCCTCCCTCCTTCCCTCCATTTATGATAATGAGCATAGCCATAATCCAGAGCTTAAGGTTGAACACTGCCTTATTAGAGTCAAGAATATCGACCTAATTGCCAATAAATCTCTCTTCCAGCTCATTCCTCCTCCTCCTCCTCCTCCTCCTCTTCCTTATCATCATGGTATGCCCTCCTTTCCTCTTCTACATCCTCCTTTTCCTTCTACTGATATTCATTCTCTCTCTCTCTCTCTCTCTCTCTCTCTCTCTCTCTCTCTCTCTCTCTCTCTCTCTCTCTCTCTCTCACCATGAATCCAGATGAATATAACCAGAACAAAAATAAAATCAAATAAAAATGTAATAAGCATCAGTAAATTTAAAGGAATACCAACAAGTGAAGGAAGTAAATAAATAAACAAGTAAACAATAAACAGAAATATGTATTAACACCACAAAGAAAAAAGAAATGAAGAAACAATGGATGACTGGCTGACTAAATGAATGAATGAATGAATAAATGAATGAAATAAACAAACTAACGAAGAAACAAATAAAAAAGACTGACTGAATCGATGAATAAAACGAAAAACAGAACCATACAAAAGAAATAATAGAAACAAACAAATAAACAAACAAACAAACAAACAAACAAACAAACAAACAGACAAATACAGATTGAAAAAAATAAAACAAAAAATCAACCAAACACAAAAAATAAAAAATAAACAAGCAAATAACAAATAAAAAACAAAACAAAACAAAACGAAACAAATAAAAAATACACAAACAAAAACAAAGACGGAATAAATTAAGAAAACAAACAAAAACAAGCAAACAAACAAACAAGCAAACAAAGCAATAAACAAGCAAACAAACAAATAACACAAACAAAAAAAAAAAAATTTCCCTCCCCCAACAGGCGCTGAGTGGGGTTCGAACCGCTGCCAACCATCACAACCACCACCCGGCGCGCCTCACCCTGTCAAGCGTCGCCAGCCTCGTAATCACAAGGCTGACCATGATAACACTGTCAGACCAGGCTGGGCGCGTGATGCATTGTGGGAAATTTGCATCACCAATAGCTTGAGAACCACAGGGCACTACAAAACCATTACAGAACACCGAAGCACCATAGCAGAGCACCACAATAACATCATCGAGTCTTCCACAACACCACAACACAGAACACCACTCAATATTTGCATCACCACTTATCAGACAAAATCACAGCATCACAATACCACTCGTCTCCTTCATCACCATGCAAAATCTACATCACCGCTCGTTTGCTGGACCTGAGAGCAATACAACACCAGAATCACAAGGCATCACCATTTATTTACTTGTAGGGTTAAACATCACCGCACAACACCACAAGCGTGCGTGTGTGTGTGTGTGTGTGTGTGTGTGTGTGTGTGTGAGTGAACTATTTGCATTTATTTTATTTTCTTTCATTTTCTTTTCTTTTTTTTCTTTATATATATTTATCTTCATCTGATTCTCCTTTCATCTCTTCTTCCCTCTCGTTCCTTATTTTCTTCCTCTTTCCCTCTGTCATCCTTTCCTTTCTTTATCCTTCTTTTTTCCTTTCTTCCTTCCCTTTCTTAATTCTTTTTGTTTTTCTCTCTCTCTTCGTTTCCTTTTTCTTCTCCTCTTCTTTCTCTCCCTTCCTTTATCATATTTAACCAATTCCCTTTACTTTATCTCCCTTAGTTTATCGTGTTTTATCCACTCTCCTCTCCTTTCTTTCTCTCTCCCTTCCTTTCTTCTTCTTTCCTCTCCTCCTTTCCTTTCTTTATTCCCCTCTCCTTCTCTCCCTTCCTTTATCGTGTTTCATTTATTCTCCCTCTCACGTACCGATCCGTCCGTCTCTCATTACCTCCCTTCCCTCCCTCCCTCCCTCCCTCCATCCTTCCCCTCTCTCCCCCCTCAAGTCCCTCCCTCACCAATAAATCAGACTGACTAATTACTGAAATTATCTATCCCCGCTGAGCAATGACTGGCCGGGCAGGTGAGGGGGGGTGAGGGAGGGAAGAGGGAGGGGGAGGGAGGGAGGGAGAGGAAAGTGGACAGTTGCATCTTCCTTCTTCTTCCAGACCTTTTCCTCCTCCTCCTCCTCCTCTTCTCCCTTTCCTTTTCTTTTCTCCTTTCTCTTTCTCTCTTGTACTTTTTTTTCCTCTCTTCCTCTTCTCCCTTCTCTATTTCCCTCTTCATCCATCTTTATTTTCTTATCTTAGTTATTTTTCTCCTTTGCTTCTTCCGTTTTTACAACTTTTCTTTCTTTCTTCTCTTCCTCCCTTCTTCCCTTTTCTCCTTTTTTTCTTTCTTCTTTATTTTTGTCTCTATACCTTTTCTTCTTTTCCTTTCTCTCCTTTAAGTATCTTTTTTTTTATTTTGTTTCCATTCTTTATCTCTTCTCTCTCCCTCTTCCTCTCCCATTTCATTTTCCTTCCTTTCTCCTCCTCATTCCTCATTTTCCTCTTTTTGTTTCCATTTGCACTTCATTTTCTCTCCCTTTGCAATCCCTCCCTTCTTTTCCCTCATCTTCCCTTCATTTCTCACCATTCCTCCCTTTTCCTTGCCTTTTCATTTTTTTTACTTCTTTTCTCTCTCCCTTTACACTCCCTCTCCCTCTCTCCCTCTCTCCCTCTCCCTCTCAACATACCCTCAATAAATTATGTATCGTTATATAAAGTTTACCTTCAAATTATATACATTTTTTCTCCTCCCTTTTTTTTTCTATTTAATATCTTGATTTACTGTCCTACTCTTTAACTGAGCTCTCCTTTAACCATTTTTTCTTCCTTTTTTTTATTTTCTTATTCACATCTTCCACCCCCATCACCACCCCCCCTCACTCACTCTCCCTCTGTGTATTTATCCCCCCTCCATTTATTATCCCTCTCTCCCTCTCTCTCTCTCACTCTCCTCTCTCTCTCTCACGTTGATTCAGAGTTTATGATTGGAGTTTGACGAGTATTCATTGCAAGCCCTTCGCCTTCCTCGCACGCCGCGCCAAACATCACAGCAGAGGTGGGAATGCAGTGAGGAGGGTGGGAAAGGAAGGGGTGAGAGGGAAGAGGACGGGGTGAGGAGAAGGTAGGAAGAGAGAAGAGGTGGTAAGGAGATAGCAAACAGAGAGAGAGAAGGAAAAGGAAGGGGTGAGAGAGGGAAAAAGAGAGGATAAGGAAAGAGAAAGAAGTGGATGAGAAGATGAGAGAGTGGGAAAAAGAGAGGGATAAAAGAGGGAAAAGGAGGTGAGGTGAGGGAAAGGAGAGAAGGAAAGAAGACAAGGAAAAGGAGATGAAAAGAAATGGAGGAGAGGGAAAGAAGGGAGGGAGAAGAGGTAAAGGAGAAAAGGGATACGAGATGAGGAGAGATAAAGTGGGAAAAGAAGGAAAGTAGAAGAGGAAAAGGAGAAGGAAAGAGAGACACAAAAAAGACAATAACAACTTCCTACAAATTCAGTTAAGTTTAATGTCCTTCAGGTTAAAAAAAAAAAAATACTCGTCACCTGTACTAATTAATATTCCCACCTTCCTAACACGGATCATTTTTCTTCCCACAATGACACGCCTGGAATCCCTGCACAGCTCTCGTCCACACCTTGATATTCCTTCCTTAATATTCCCTCTACCTGTCCGTGGCTCACTTAGTGTCACCTGGTCGTAATTTGCTACCTGGTCTCCTCGCCTATGTCGCGTCACACCTCCACTGCAGACTTTTTTTTTTTCTGCACAGTTATATATATATTTTTTAGTCTCCCAGGAATTTTTATGACGTCTTCCACTAACGACCTGAATGGTGAGTATATTCAAGCGGCCTACCACTCTGTTAACCTCACCTGACTCAGCACTAACATCCTCATTAGTGAGTTTATTCCACTCATCCACCAGTTCATTTGACAAGCAATTTCTTCACGTCTCTTCTTTAAATCTAACTGCATCAAACTTGAACCGCTATTTCTCTAACCCTTTCACTGCTACTCACACGTGTTGCCTTAATCACAAGCCACTCTGAGGTATTCATTTTTGTCCAGCTGTTATTTATGAACGTTATACTGGTTGGTCAATAGAAAGTCTGTTTTAATCGCTCCTCTCTCTCTTATGGTGCATGAAATTATTTTTGAGTAGTTTTTAGTGACGTGAATTGCTTTTATATTGCAGTGAATCATGCATTTGTATCAGCTTCTCACTCTGACTGCTAATGACGCACTTTTCACGTCATCTGAATAACCTAACGTAATTTACAGACCCAAAATACAGCAACAGGCAATGAAAGATTTAAACTACCTCGTTATTTATTTATATTCGTCAGTGGCACCTTTACAAACCACATTCTACACTCGTAACACAGCTCTCGGGGTCAGTAACTAGGGCAGGGCAAGAGATAACGGGTTCAAGCTTGATAAAGTCGGATTTAAAAAGAGATTGTAAGGAGTTGCTTCTCAAACAGAGTGGTGGATGAATGCAAGACTCAGTAATCAGGTCGTTAGTGCTGAGTCAATAGGGAGCTTGTAAAAGATTAGATATTTGGATGGTGGGAATGATATGTAGAAAAAAGTTTGGTTAGGTTAGTCTAGGTTAGGTTAGGTTAGGTTAGGTAGTAGGTTAGGTTAGGTTAGGTTAAGTTAGGTTAGGTTAGGTTAAGTTAGGTTAGGTTAGGTTAAGTTAGGTTAGGTTAGGTGGGAGTAGGTAGGTTAGGTTAAGTTAGGTTAGGTTACGTTAAGTTATGTTAGGTTAGATTAGGTTAGGTTAAATTATGTTGAGTTAGGTTAGATTAGGTTAGGTTAGGTTAGGTTAGGTTAGGTTAGGTTAGTTGAGAAAGATTAAGTGAGGCTTGGTGAGAGTAGGCAGACAAGTTTTATACAGGGACTGCCACGTGTAGGCCTGATGACTTCTCGCAGTTTCCCTTGTGTTATGTTCTCATGTAACACTTAATTTACGAGTGAGCAGAGGAATACACAGCAGTGAGTAAGTTAATTAAAGGCGTGGAGGCGAGAGTACTCAGGCCACGTCACCTGGGCACCACCTCTCACCTGGGCGCCTCTCACCTGCTCTGATCACACCTGGGCTAGGGCACCACCACCACCACCACCACCACCACCTTCACCACGACACCACCAGCATGCGAATCACAAACCAAACTCCCCAATTAATTCTACACTCCTGGGGCACTCACACTCACACACACACACACACACACACACAGACACACAATGTACACACACCTACATGCACACCTACACGCACACAGATGCACACACGCCCCTCCGCCGCGACGTGTACGTGAAGACAAAGGAACAAGATATAGAACAGACAAGAGAGAAAGAAAGAAAGGGAAAAAGAAATGAATGTAAGGCGAAGGAGACAGATATAAACAGAGAGAAGACTTCACAAAAACAAAGAAGGGGAAACATCCATTGTGTTTATCAGAGAGAGAGAGAGAGAGAGAGAGAGAGAGAGAGAGAGAGAGAGAGAGAGAGAGAGAGAGAGAGAGAGAGAGAGAGAGAGAGAGAGAGAGAGAGAGAGAGAGAAACAAAAGAGAACAAAACAGAACATAACAGAACAGGAATAAAGAGAAAGAGAAGACATAAGAAGATAAAAGAGAAAAAAAGGAACAGGAATGAAAAGAAAGTAAACAAAAAATAAAATAACAAAAAAACAAAGAAAACAAGCATGAAGAAACAACAATAACAAATAAACATGTTAAAAGAAAAAAATAATAAACAAACCAGAGAGCGAAAGACAGAGAAACAAACAAACAGAGAGAGAGAGGAAGAAAGTAAGAAAATATATGCAAATAATAAATAGATAAAGATAATAATGATATTCACCTTTAACAAACACTCCTTCCACTTCACCTGGCTGTGTTTTACGGCTTAATTACAGGTGAGAGAAATACCTGCGCCACATTGGTATGCAGAAATGGAAGCCAATATTATTAAGAACACGCCAGGGACAAGAGAGAGTGGAATGTAGTGGAAGAAGAGGAAGAGGAAGTAAGGAAGAAGTATAGAGAGGGAAAAATTAAGAAACAGAGGAGGAGAAAGTGAAGAGGCGAGGAAAGAATAAATGGAAGAAGGATAGAAATGGAGGATATGTTAAGGGAGATGAGAAGTAGAGAAGAGAATAAGAAGGGAAAGTCAAAATTATAAAAGAAAATTATTAAAGAAGATCGAAAAGTGTAAAAAATGATAAAGGAGGTGGAAATGATAAAAAAAAAAGTAGAAATGATAGGAAGATGAAGAATAAAAAAGGGGAGAAAACTAAGGGGAGAAGTAAACAGAAGAATGAAAATGGGGAAAGAGAAGGTAGAAAAAACGAAATGAAAGAAAAGAACCAATAGAAAGACAGACAGACAGATAGATAGATAGATAGATAGATAGATAGACAGACAGACAGACAGATAGATAGATACACTGCCTCATACACTAATTGCAGATAAATGAATAGATAACAAAAAGAACAGGAAAAATAAAAAAAAATACATCAGAACAGAAGAAACAGGTGAGAGGAGAGAACAGGTAAAAAAAATCCGAGACTTACAAAGAACGAGAAGAGAGAAGAAGCACAGACGAAGATAAAGAAAGAGTAAAAGAGGATAAAGCAGGATAAAAAGATGATGAAAAGATAAAGGAGAGGAAGAATAGAGGAAACGTAAAGGAATATAAAGGAAGATCAAAGGAAGATAAAGGGAAGGGGTACAGCAATCATAAAGGAAGGTAAAGGAAAATAAAGGAAGCAAAAAAGGAAACGAAAGAAAAAAAAAAGAAGGTAAAGAAATACAAAGGAAGAAAACGAAAAATGAAGAAAGCAAAAAAAAAAATAGGAATAAAAAGAAAGGAAAACGAAGAGTAGAGAAAAAGAAGAATAGAGAAAACAAAAAGAAAGATAAAGAAGAAATATAAAGGAAGAAAAGGAACGACAAAAGAAGCGTAATGGAAACGCGGCGCCCATGCCAGACACGTTCCCGCCTGACACACACCTATCCCAATGGCCAGTGGACAAGGGAGATGAAGACGCCAGATGCTTATCCCTGCTTAATTGACCGCTACGGCAGGTGAGCACAGGTGAGGGGGGTGGAAGAGGAAGGGGAGTGGGAGAGGGAGAGAGAGAGGGAGGGGGAGGGGAAGGGGGTCACAGTACCATCACCCACCATCACTATATATATAAGAAAAACATTAAATATAAAGGTAGAAATTAATAAAAGGGAAAGGAAGAAATTTAAGGTGAAAGGTGAAAATAAAAAAAGGGAGAATATTAAGGTGTATCTATTAATTAAGGTTATTTTTCTATCTATGTACTTTGTGTATGTATCTTTCATCAATCATTTCGTTTATCACATCTGTCTATATGCCCTCTATTACTCTGCCTAATTATTTTATCTTTATCTATCGGTTTGTTTATCTACTTTCCATCTATTCACCTTCTACCTTTCAATTTCCCCCCCCTCCCCCCGTCAATCTCCCTTCCGTCTGTCTTCCGCTATCAATATTCTCCTAATGTTTATCTACTTTCTATCTATCAACTTTCCTGTATCTTCACCTTACCGTCTGTCTACCTGAGCGGCGGCATACCTGCTCTGCCCACCTGTCTGTTTACATGTCCATCTACCTGTCCGTCAGTGAGGGGGG
>NC_087195.1:3932500-3952500 GCF_035594125.1 Scylla paramamosain
TAGGAGTGGGCAGGGGAGGAGGAGGGGGAAGGAAAATAGACTCGTCCCCACACTGCTCTGGGAAACAATAGAAGATCGCCTTGCGCAAGAGAGAGAGAGAGAGAGAGAGAGAGAGAGAGAGAGAGAGAGAGAGAGAGAGAGAGAGAGAGAGAGAGAGAGAGAGAATCACATTTTCTTTCACCTTGACGAATAAACATCTTTTCACAGAGGGAATAAAAAGATTTGAGAAAAAAGAAAGTGAAAACTCCACTTACTATAACGTAAATAAACTCTCTCTCTCTCTCTCTCTCTCTCTCTCTCTCTCTCTCTCTCTCTCTCTCTCTCTCTCTCTCTCTCTCTCTCTCTCATTTTCCCAGCCTTATCTCACTATTACTACTACTACTACTACTACTACTATTATGACCAAGAAGAAGAAGAAGAAGAAGAAGGGAATAGGAAAAACAGAAGGAAGATAAGAAGGAAAGAGCGATAAAGGAAAAAAACAAATAAAATATGAAGGAAGATGAAAACTTCACTAGACAAATACAGAAAAAAAGATGAGAAACGGAAAGGAAAGAAGGAATGAGACGTGATAATGAAGGAAGAGAGAGAGAATGAAGAAGGCAGATATACAGGTAAGGATGATACAAGCAGTTGATTAGAGGCAACAGGTGTGTTAATTAGTCCCAGTAGTTTGATGTCATACAGAATAAATGGAAATGTTGAGGCAAATTATAAAAGAACATCAAACAAATACTTTAGGATGTGCTTTGAGAGAGAGAGAGAGAGAGAGAGAGAGAGAGAGAGAGAGAGAGAGAGAGAGAGAGAGAGAGAGAGAGAGAGAGAGAGAGAGAGAGAGAGAGAGCACAATAACAACACCTCTACAGTTTCCGCTTAATATTCTGTAATTAAAGGGTATACACACTTGTTGGTATGTTAATGTGCTGTGCGTATACTAAGTGTTGGTTTCCATAAAACACCTATAGTATTTCAAACTCACGATGACCCACCAGGTGTTGTCCGCCTTATTGCCACATATTGAACCAAACATTCACTATAAACTGGTAACTGTCCACTAACCAGGGTATATTAGCATGAAATGTTCTAAATACCTTTTGATTTTTGCATTAGATAGTAAGTGATATGAATAATTGTTATATATATAAAGAAAAGAAGATACTTCATGAAAAAATGTGGCATATCAGGTCAGTTGACGTTGCCACCTGCTCCCGACCCAGAATCAGAAACATATCAGGAAAAATAAATATCAGAGTTTCATTCTCTCTTATAAGCACGTGTGGGTGTCTTGATTCTTATAACAAAGTCATACATGCAAATAAAGAGAACGGTTGTCTCCGTTTTCTGAGGGGGTGGGTTAGATTTGGCACCGCCGCTCCTTGAAGCGACCAACACCTCGTGGGTCATCGTGAGTTTGAAATACTATAGTCAATAGTGAAAATGTTGAGATCGAGACATTTAGATAAGTTACCGCTTAAAGTTTTTCGTTTTTTTAAATAAAATTCCCGAGAGAAGTGTCAAAGAAAACGGTAATATTTTAACCATAACTATTTTCCTATATAAGAATACATTTATTTTACTAATTTACTCTCTTATTTTAAAGTGATAAGTATTTTAAAAGACGGAGAACGGAGAGGAGGAGGAGGAGGAGGAGGAGGAGGAGGAGGAGGAGGAGGAGGAGGAGGAGGAGGAGGAGGCCTAATGATAAGAGTAAAGGGAAAGCATAACAAAAAAAAAAAATAGAACGTAGGAATTAAGAAGGAAGAGTGAAGAAAGGTTGAAGGAAGAGTAATGAGAGAAGCAAGGTAATAAGAGGGAGAGGAGGGAGAGAAGGGAGGAGGAGTGATAGGCAGTGGGGTACAGAGGAAAGGGAGGGAGAGGAGGAAAATATGGAGAGATAAGAGAGAAGGAAGAACGAGAGGCAGAGGGGGAGAAGGGAAGGAGGAAGAATTGAGTTAGAAGAAAGGAAGGTGGAGGAGGGTGGAGAGAGGAAGGGAGAACCAAGTGGAGAGGGAGGGAGGGAGGCAAGGAAGTGATGGAGAGAGGGAGGGAGGTGTGGAGAAACAGGAGAGGGGAGAGACACGAAAAGAGGGGAAGAAATCACACACACACACACACACACACACACACACACACACACACACACACACACACACACACAATAAATAAATAAATAAATAAATAAATAATGAAAAATAAATGAATAAATAATCAAAAAACACCTCTTCGATACAAAAACACAATTCCTCACAAAAAAAAAAAAAAAAATTAGATGCCCCACAAAAAATGCCATAGATCGAATAAAAAGAAAAACAGTGAAGACGCAGAATTTAGCTTAAACATCATCAGAAGTCTGCAATAACTCTTTCAGCCAACCAGACGCTACCAACACATCATCCTTACAACAGCCAACAACAAAAACAACTAAACTGAAAAAAAAAATATATATATATATGGTATAATTGCAGTTTCCTCCAATAAACCACACGTAAGTATGAAGTGCCTCACGGTCTTGATCACACTGCTAGGACCATTTCTAACCCCACATTACCTTGCTGCAAACGAATAATAAGGTCGGGACGGAATTTCAGAGATTTACCTCAGTTTTTAGCTGGGATCCTAGGTTAGGTTAGGTTAGGTTAGGTTAGGATAGGTAAGGTTAGGTAAGGTAAGGTTAGGTTAGGTAAGGTTAGGTTAGGATAGGTTAGGCTGGGTTAGGTTAGGTTAGGTTAGGTAAGGTTAGGTTAGGATAGGTTAGGCTGGGTTAGGTTTGGATAGGTTAGGATGGGTTAGGTTAGGTTAGGTTAGGTTAGGTAAGGTTAGGTTAGGATAGGTTAGGCTGGGTTAGGATAGGTTAGGCTGGGTTAGGTTAGGTTAGGTAAGGTTAGGTTAGGATAGGTTAGGCTGGGTTAGGTTAGGTTAGGTTAGGTTAGGTTAGGTAAGGTTAGGTTAGGATAGGTTAGGCTGGGTTAGGTTAGGTCAGGTTAGATTAGGATAGGTTAGGTTAGGTTAGGTTAAGTTAGGTTACCTTAGCTTTCTAGTTGTGTTCGAATATACTAATGGTGGGGGTTCAAGGGGGCACAGCCCTCTGCTTATAATAGGTTTTTGGTTTGCTACATTTAGGAAATTTCCTTGACTTCTAGGGAAATTTCCCTACATTTTCAAAGTCTATATATCACTCGTATGTGTCCCCCCCAAAAAAAAAACCCGGTTCCCCACAGGCCCCCAAGCTTGCTGGAGGGGTTAGGGGGTGTGGGTAGAGATTGGGGATATTGGGTGAAACTGCAAATTTACCAAATACATAAATAGATAAACAAGGGATTATATTCTCAAAACATTTCACAGTCTCATCTCGACAGGAGCATAATAAAACACCACAAAGATAAAGAAGATAAGGAACAGGATTATAAAGTGAAGAGGAAGAATTAATAGAAGATAAGGAAGACGAGATAATGGCGGAGAAAGATTAAATAAGTCATATAAACAGGAGTTCAAAAAGATTCCCTCTTAAGACCGCGCTACAACAATAACAAAATTAAGACTACATCACCTCTTCCCGTTTTCTCTCTGTCGGCCGAGGACGTGACGCGGCAATGCTTCTGTTATGGCGCCCAGGGGCTCCTGCTTCCCTTGCGGCTAAGACCAGTATTCTATCTCTCACCAAGACTGTTTTCAAAGGCCACAGAGATGCTTAGCCGAGTTTTCAAGACTGTCTCTCTAGTCAATAAGGTAGAAATCTTGTTAATCTGCCACTAGAACCATAAAAACCCTTAAAAACTCGTGTCACTTCACTGCAACCATCTTCAAAGGCCACAGAAATGACTCGCCGGGTTTTCAAGACTGTTTCTCTAATCAATACGATAGAAATCTTGTTAATCTGCCACTAGAACCGTAAAAACACCTTTAAAAACCAGTGTCACCTCAACAAGAGCCTTTTGGAAAGTAGTTGAGACCTTGAGAACACTAACACACTGAAGAAATAATATAATACTCACACTGATGATGCTTCTGTCACGCTACCCTGTCAGTGTTACGCCAAGTTTGTCAAGCACTACCGCTACCTCTCTTCCTGATGATGTTACGAAATGGCGTCTCTCTCTCTCTCTCTCTCTCTCTCTCTCTCTCAACGTTGATTGGTTGGTGTTTAGCAAGGCTGGTAAATATGTCACGTGTTGTGTTAGCTTCTTCCTCTGCCTTTTTTCTGGCTATTTTTTTCTTACTATTATTGTTTTTTTTTTTTTATGTGTTCGTATAGATAGAGAGCAGTATAATTCTCTCTCTCTCTCTCTCTCTCTCTCTCTCTCTCTCTCTCTCTCTCTCTCTCTCTCTCTCTCTCTCTCTCTCTCGTTAACGTTTCAAAGTCAAACAAACAAAACTCATACTCATACAAAAGGTAAAAAAAAAAAAATTAAATAAGTAAAAATAAGAGACAAAAAAAAATACGTGGAAATGTTAAAACGAGACCAATATTTCCGTACACTGACACAACGACATTACTTCTCGCCCCGCTGTGAGTTGTGAAGCAGCGACGCATCAAGACGAGGCTTCGAAACTTTGAACCAGTGGAGGGAAGGAGGGGAGGGGGAGGGAGGGAGGGTGAGACGTGAGAGGGTGTAAATGGGAAGAGAGAGAGAGAGAGAGAGAGAGAGAGAGAGAGAGAGAGAGAGAGAGAGAGAGAGAGTAGGTCTTTAAAAATAACATATGTTGACTCAAAATTTCTTCTCTTCTTTCTTCATCTCTTTCTTCAGCTCCCATCTTTCCTCTCCATTTCCTAATCTTTATTGTTGCTTTTCTCTTTCTTTCTTTTTCACCTTTGTCTCCTTTCTACCTTTGTTGTTGTTGTTGTTGTTGCAGTTGTTGTTGTTGTTGTTATGTGTTTCTGTGTGTTTTTGTGCTTGTTTATCTAAGTGGCTTTGATTCTAAGTTTATGCTATACTTGAGAGAGAGAGAGAGAGAGAGAGAGAGAGAGAGAGAGAGAGAGAGAGAGAGAGAGAGAGAGAGAGAGAAAGGGGAGGGGAGAGATAAGACATATCACTGGATTTATCATTTTGTCTCTTTCTACCTCCTGTACCTATTTTGTATCTTCTTCTACCTGGCCTTGTTAGCATTATCTTCCCCTCACCTTGGCGAGTTTCACTGTCACCGCACACCCCTCTCCCCCAGCGCGCCAGATTCAAACTACTTAAAGAGAAGAGTGGGATGCGATGAGAGAATTTCAGGGGAAACTAGCATAAGATCATCCCTTCTTTGTAAAATACGGCGATACAATAATAATAATGATGATGATGATAATAATAATAATAATAATAATAATAATATACAATGTGCTTATGATAACACTGCAACACACACACACACACACACACACGGACACGTTCATAACCCCAGGACCTCAGACGTCACCTGATATGCTTAAGTCAACTCTCCTTCCATTAGCGCTTTAGAAAACGGCGCCAGCTTTCAAACAGCAAACAACATAACGCCGCCAGCTGCCTCTCCCGCGCAGTATTCATACGTACTCACACGCGTGGTCCTGTGAGGCTTCCTTGTACACACACACACACACACACACATACACACACCATGCTACATATACGCGTTCCTAGCAAATGATACTAATGCTCTCTCTCTCTCTCTCTCTCTCTCTCTCTCTCTCTCTCTCTCTCTCTCTCTCTCTCTCTCTCTCTCTCTCTCTCTCTCAATATCTGTTATCGAATGCAGGAAATGATTATGTTGTTATGCAGTAGTAGTAGTAGTAGTAGTAGTAGTAGTAGTAGTAGTAGTAGTAGTAGTAGTAGTAGTAGTAGTAGTAGAAGCAGCAGGGTTTTCATTATGAGTACGGCTACATTTCAGTATCCCAACACACACACACACACACACACACACACACACACACATTGACGGAGGGACAGGAGTGGAGGGACGTCCGGGGCTCGGTCCCATGATGACGTCACTAGTTGATGACGTCACGCTTATGTATGTCCGGCGATCCATTTTGAAATTGACTCCTCGAAACAAAATTGAGGTAAAATGAAATGCCTTAGATGTTCTGACTTGCCAATCACTTAAATTAATATAGGGATAGAACCATTTGCAGCCTGACTTGCAGCTTCCTCAAAACATCAGTGCTTCGCCAGACGTGAGAGGGGGAGGTTGTTTCCGTTCTGTCCTCCTGTCCTGACACGCGACCCGCTCTCTCTCTCTCTCTCTCTCTCTCTCTCTCTCTCTCTCTCTCTCTCTCTCTGTCTTACTACAACCACAACTGCTATTACTACGCCTGCCACTACTACTTTTGCTACTACTACTACTCTATAACAACAACTACTACTACTGCTGCTACTACTACTACCACTGCTACTATTACTACTACAACAACTACTACTACTGCTACTACTACTATTACTACTACCACTACTACTACTAACTAAAATTACAGAAAACTTACAGAAATTCAGGAGCAACAAATAAAAGAGAAAAGAAAAAAGTGAAAAGTTTTGAAACATCAGTTAACTTAGTGTGTACGTGAAAGTGTGTGCGTGTTTGTGTGTACGTACGTGAGAAAAAACACACATGAGACCTGCAGACGTACACATAATGGAGGCGTGTACGTTTTATTGAAAGCTGAAGTGTACATAGACTGCTGCCTTGACACACACACACACACACACACACACACACTCAAAGACAGTCATGTGGATGGTGTACACATTAGTAATTCTCCTCTTCTCGTGTAAGTAATTGAGAGAAGTGTTACAATTATGGAGTTACATTTAAGGAATTACAATTAGAGAAAAGTGAGTGAGTGAGTGAGTGAAGCAATTAAACACGAGTCATTTCTTGCTCGAAACTGTGAATGAATGAGCCACTTTAGAGAATATGAATTTCTTCTTTTTTCTCCTCCTCCTCCTCCTCCTCCTCCTCTTCGTTCTCGTCCGTACCTTCTCTCCTTTTCCTTCTCACTAGTTCTCAGATTAAGTCAGTGATTCTGTGGATGGGAGGAGGAGGAGGAGGAGGGGAGCAGAAGAAGAAATACCTTAATTTTTCTTCCTCCTCCTCCTCCTCCTCCTCCTCCTCCTCTACATTATCATCATCATATTTTTTTCTGTATAAATGTGTTTCTACTCAAGTCAGATAAGTAAAACAACCTGAGAGAGAGAGAGAGAGAGAGAGAGAGAGAGAGAGAGAGAGAGAGAGAGAGAGAGAGACCTTTGCCCTCCTTTATTTACCAGACATCCTCCTCCTTTTCTTCCCCCTCCCTCCTCCTCCTCCTCCTCCTCCTCCTCCTCCTCCTCCCCCACCAGTAATCTCTATTTTAAACAAACTCGCCTCGCTGGCCTTTATTTCCCTTGTAATTCCCCGGAAAAGTTTAATTAAGTCAAGTTTTGGGCCCAACTTAGCCAGCCGCGTCCCTCTGACAAGCGTAAAGAAAATGGGGAGAGGAGGTGCGAGAGAGAGAGAGAGAGAGAGAGAGAGAGAGAGAGAGAGAGAGAGAGAGAGAGAGAGAGAGAGAGAGAGAGAGAGAGAGGAAAATGATAAAAATGCATAGACAAACAGATATACAGATAGAAATACGTCTCTCTCTCTCTCTCTCTCTCTCTCTCTCTCTCTCTCTCTCTCTCTCTCTCTCTCTCTCTCTCTCTCTCTCTCTCTCTCAAACAACACTAGTATCTGTATTCTCTATGTATCTTTTATGTTTCCAATGTATTCCCTACATTTTTTTTATATATTCCTTCAATTCCCTGTATTTCCTATCTATTTATTATATATATTACCTATGTTTCCTGTGTATTTTCTGTATCTTTTATCTATTTCCTATTATCTTTTTATTTCCTCTGTATTCCCTATATTTCTTACTTATTTCAAATCTATTCCCTGTATTTCCTATTTCTTATTTACTCTTTATGTTTTTTTATGTACTTCCTATGCATTTTCTGTATTCCCTATACATTCCCTATTTTCGTAAGTATTCCCCTAAGTACTCAATATATTTCTTTTGTATTTCCTTTATTTCCTATCTATATCTCACGCACTCCTTATGTTCCTTTCAACACACCCCTTCGCCAGCCACGGCAGGAGCGAGGAACCTACTGGGCCGCGTGGAGGTGCCTCAGTACGCCTTTGAGGGGGAGAAGGCGACGTTAAAGTGCATTTTCAACCTGCGGGCCACGCGTCTTTACTCTCTGAAGTGGTATCATAACAACACAGAGTTCTACAGATACGTGCCCACTGAGAGAAAGAAGCATTTCACCCTGCAACCTTCGTCTGTGTTCACTGTGACGGTAGGAATTGTCTATGTGTGGTTTTCTGGAAGTTAGTCGTGTCATTTTAAGTTTTGTTTGGTTTTCTTTAGTTTGCGGTAAAGTGAGTTGCGTTTTCTTTGGTTGGTTTGGTTGGTTTTCGTTTTCTTTCGCGTTAGTTTTGTGGTGAGTCGCGTTTTCGTTGGTTGGCTTGGTTTTCGTTTTCTTTCTCGTTAATGTTGTGGTGAGTCGCGGTTTGCTTTGTGTGGGTGAGTTTTGTCAAGGTTATGGTGTGATGTGTCTGTGGCTACGTGAGGTTTGTGTCTGGTTTGTTTTTGTGTGTTTTGGTGGCTATTTTGGCGCAGTTGTGATGTGCTGGCATTTTGATTTGTTTGGGTGCATTTTACTGTGTTTTTAGTTACGTTGGAGCAATCTGTATGGGAAGTGTATTTTTGGTTTGTTTGGATGGATTTACCTGGCCCTGTTTTCCATCTTTCATCACCAGTCTGTCCTACACCAAAAAGAGGAGGAGGAAAGAAGGAAAAAAATAAAATAAAAAATAGCAGTAGTAGTAGTAGTAGTAACATCAACATTAACATCACTACTAGAAAATTTACTTCACTAACAACCTCCAGAACATTGTGTCTATGTATATAAGACTCAAATCTCACATACTTCCACAATTAAACCCTCAAAATCTCCACCTACATCTAATTATACCCTAATTAACCACCACACACTCATTCATCCACTTAGACACTCATAAAACTCCAATTCCAGCATTTATTTAAGTCCACCTAAGAGTCTCGCATTCCAGGAGGTGTTTCGGAGCGAGCGAGAGGTGGTGGTGTCCCTGGGGAGGCTGCGAAGAGGCGCCTCAGGTCACTACAGGTGTGAGGTGATTGCCGAGCACCCCTCCTTCAGAACTGAGGCAGCGGGGGCGTACATGATGGTGTTAGGTGAGTCTTGGCCAGGAGAGAGAGAGAGAGAGAGAGAGAGAGAGAGAGAGAGAGAGAGAGAGAGAGAGAGAGAGAGAGAGAGAGAGAGAGAGAGAGAGAGAGAGACTGGTTGATAATGTGTTCATGAGTACAGAGAAGAGGAAGGGGAATAGAAAGGAATAGGAGAGACGAAAAGGGAGAATGGGGAGTCCGGGAGGAAAAGGGGATGGGAGAGAGATAAGGGATGGGGAGGGAGAGGAGGAGAGCGGGAGGGAATGGGAGGGGAGTGAGAAAGAGGGGGAGGAATAAGAAGGGATGGGAAAGGAGGGAAATGGAGGGAATGAGAAAGAAGGAGAAGGGAGGAGAAGGAAGGGGAAGAGAGGGAATGAGAAAGAAGGGGAAGAGAGGGGAAGGGAGAGGAAAGGGAAGGGAGGAGAAAAGAATGAGAATGAAGGAAAAGGAAGAGGAAAATGGGAAAAAAGAGGAATAAGAATAAAACTAGAGAAAGAGAGAGAGAGAGAGAGAGAGAGAGAGAGAGAGAGAGAGAGAGAGAGAGAGAGAGAGAGAGAGAGAGAGAGAGAGAGAGAGAGAGAGAGAGAGCGTCCTAGTCATTATGTTTCAATATAAAACATGAAATTAATTTACTTTTTTATGAATTTCTCAATCATTTTCCTTCATCCAAATTAAATCCAATCACTGGACACACACACACACACACACACACACACACACACACACACACACACACACACACACACACACACACACACACACACACACACACACACACACACACACACACACACACTCTCTCTCTCTCTCTCTCTCTCTCTCTCTCTCTCTCTCTCTCTCTCTCTCTCTCTCTCTCTCTCTCTGTCTTTCTCGTTTTCTTCCTTATTCTCCTTCTTCCTTTACTCATCTAGTTTTATTCTTATCCCTCTTTCTTCCCATTTTCTCCTTCCTTCTCCCTTTTCATTCCTTTCTCTCTCTTCCCTTTCCTTCTCCATCCGCCCTCATTCTCTCCCTTCGTTTCGTTTTCTCTCTTCTCCAATCTGCTAGAGAGAGAGAGAGAGAGAGAGCAAAACATTTTAATTTTATCTCTCGTTTTCTTCCATCTGTTATGCACCACCACCACCACCACCACCACCACACCTAAACAAAACACACCTTTCCCTTAGGTCATGTTTACTTTCACCCTTACTCTCCTTACCCTACCTCCCCTATTATTATTGTCCCTCTCTCACCCTCACCACCCCCTCCTTCACCCCCTCCTGCAGCAGAGACCCTGGGGCCGCCCGTGCTGGTGGGGGGACGAGAAATTTATGAGCCTACGGAGGTGATCAAGGTGGGGTGCCAGGCCAGAGTGTCTTCCCAGCCCGCTCCTCGACCCTCCCTGCAGTGGCTCATTGAGGGAAACAAGGTGCGTGGTAGTGGTGGTGGTGGTGGTGGTGGTGGTAGTGGTGGTGGTCATGCAAGTTAGGTTAGGTTATGAAGAGAGCAGGAAGAGAGGCATGGTGAAGGGGAAGAGGAGGTTAAGTTAGGTTTGGAGAAAAGTAGTAGTAGTAGTATAGTAGTAGTAGTAGTGTAGTAGTAGGTAGGTTAGGTGAAGTTAGGTTAGGTTAGGTCAGGAAGGAAGAGAGAACGATAGGGAACAGGAGCTTAGGTTATGCTAGGTCAGGAAGAGAGACAGAGGGGGAGGAGGACCCAAACTGAAATCAACTCTCAAAAAACTCATTGACTTTCACAACAATCATAAAAAAAACATCCCTGAAAACCACAATAACTTACCTTGGAATCTGTTAAACGTAAAAGATAGACGAGGAAAACTCACAACGCTCCACATTTACTGATACTAGAACCAACTAAAAACAATACTAATTTAATTCTTCCACCAACGACCACAACAACACCAGGTGGACGACAGGTGGGTGCGCCCCTACGCCACGCCCCACGGACACCACGGCATCGCTCTGCACGTGCCCGGCCGCCTGGTGAGTCACGCTAAGTCACGCTAATTATCTGTAAGCTGTTCCAGGTATTGTTAAGTCGCCCTAGGTATTTCTGAGTAACAAGTAATCCCGAGTAATTGTAATAGGCCTAAGCTTGCTAGTTATTCCAAGTTCCCTGAATTATTATAAGTTGTCCTAAGTCATTTTAAGTTATAATTAACTAGTGTAGTCACCCATCAAATTAAATTTATACTGTTCTTTTTTTTTATTTATTTTTATTTAGTTTTTTCTTTAGGCTGGTTTACTCATACCAGTTTAAAATATGAAACACTAATTTAAGAGAATGGATGTATATTATATCCCTAAATTCTTTTACTACTACTACTACTACTACTACTACTACTACTCTTTCTAATGGAGGCGAAGCAAGGAATCCTGTCAACTATACTTTTATCAACACTATTTCAAGGCCACACGAGGGGCGTAAACCTACCTTAAGATTCCTTGCTTCTTTCGCCCTTACCGACTGTGGGAATAATGGTGAAAAAAAAGGGTTGAAAAATTGTGTTGTTTTCGTGTGTTTGATATCTCGCTTGTTTTCGTTTCTATGGTAATGTTTTGATTATTTTTTGCGTTGTTATTCAAAAAAGTTTCTAAGTTATTTGCATTATTTAGTGAGGGTGAGGAAAGCCTTGTGTTATTTTGTTTGTCTTGGGTTCTATAATTAGTTTTCTTTGTTAGATGTTGGTAATGAGAGTGTTTGTGTTGCAGCTGGTCTTTCAGGTGTTACAGGTAGGGCGGCCAGCGGTGGGGTGGTGAGGCAGGGTGTTCTGTGGGTTTAATTTAATACTAATGCCACTAATCCCTGTTTTAATTAATGTCTTCTTTTTTTAAATATTTGAATATGTTCAGTGCATGAGTGTTATCTGTCTACTTGTATATCTATCTATCTATCTATTTATCTATCTATCTATCCGTCTATCTATCTATTTACCTACCTGTCTACTTATCTACCTACTTACGTGTATATCTATCAGTCTTTCTATCTATCTATCTATCTATCTATCTATCTATCTATACTTACTGATATTCCTTCCTAACATATCCTTCTGTATATTACCCCTTCCAGTCCACCCTTCCAGTCCTACATCCACCCGCCTCTGCTTACGTATCCATAATTCACCTGTCTGTCATTCTAATTAGATACGGGAAGGTAAAGGCGGAAGGTATAATTTGAATTGAATGTCAGCGATAGTATGTTGTTTCTACCTACCGTTTTCTATTGTGTTCTTGCGTCTTTTGCCAGTTTTCTGAAAGGTTTTGCTCTCTCAACATGACCAGTTCCAAGGGCCACAGAGATGCTGAGCCGGGTTCTCAAGACCGTTTTTCCTGTTGATAATGTAGGAATCTTGATAATCTGTCACTAGCACTGTAAAAACATCCTTAAAAAATGCTTTTCTCTCTACCACTATTATTTTCAAAGGTTAATCATCATATGCGGCCTTTGAAAATGCTCGTGGTGAGGTGGCACAAGTTTTTGAAGATGTTTTTTTATGGTTCTAGTGACAGATTAACAAGATTTCTACGTTATTAACAGGAGAAGCACCCTTGAGAACCCGGCTAGTCATCTCTGTGGCCTTTGGAAATAGCCATGGTGATGTGACATGGGAGTTTTTTGCGGTTCTAGTGACAGATTAACAAGATTTCTACATTATTAACAGGAGAAGCACTCTTGAGAACCCGGCTAGTCATCTCTGTGGCCTTTGGAAATAGCCATGGTGATGTGACATAGGAGTTTTTTGCGGTTCTAGTGACAGATTAACAAGATTTCTGCATTATTAACAGGAGAAGCACTCTTGAGAACCCGGCTAGTCATCTCTGTGGCCTTTGGAAATAGCCATGATGATGTGACATAGGAGTTTTTTGCGGTTCTAGTGACAGATTAACAAGATTTCTACATTATTAACAGGAGAAGCACTCTTGAGAACCCGGCTAGTCATCTCTGTGGCCTTTGGAAATAGCCATGGTGATGTGACATAGGAGTTTTTTGCGGTTCTAGTGACAGATTAACAAGATTTCTACGTTATTAACAGGAGAAGCACTCTTGAGAACCCGGCTTGTCTTCTCTGTGACTTTTCAAAACAGCCGTGATGAGAGAACAAGAAACAGACACAATAAATATACACACAACAGGGAGGCACAATATATCCTCTCCAATTAGATCCCTTTATATCATCAGGTAGCGGAGGAGGGAGGCAGCATGCGAGCGGAGTGCCAGGCGACCCTTGGCACCCACCGCCACAGTGCCTACAAGGTGCTCCGAGTTAGGGTCAGGCTTATTTCCTACCTGGATGACTACTATTCCACAGGTAAGCTCAGGTGGTGGTGGTGGTGGTGGTGGTGGTGGTGGTGGTGGTGGTGGTGGTGGTGGTGGTGGTGGTGGTGGTGGTGGTGGTATTAAAAAAAAGGTGTAGTAGTAGTAGTAGTAGTAGTAGTAGTAGTAGTAGTAGTAGTAGTAGTAGTAGTAGTAGTAGTAGCAGTTGTAGTAGTAGTAGTAGTAGTAGTAATGGTAGTAGAAGTAGTAGTAGTAGTAGTAGCAGTAGTAGTAGTAGTAGTAGTAGTAGTAGTAGTAGTAGTAGTAGTAGTAGTAGTAGTAGTAGTAGTAGGAATATAACGAAAATATAGACAGAATTATAGATAGATAGATAGATAGAGAAACAGACAGACAGACAAATAGATAGATAGATAGATAGATAGATAGATAGATAGATAGATAGATAAAGAAAAAATATGAATAGAAACATGCTGAGGAAGGGAGAAGAAAAAGCGATAAAGAGGAAAAAAAAATAGAGAAGGAAGAGGGATAAAAGGAGGAGGAAGAGGAAAAGGAGGAGGAGGAGGAGGAGGAAGAAGAGGAAGAGGAGGAAGGACATTGCCCGCTAAAAGTAATGTCATTTCCTAACTTCCCTTCACACACACACACACACACACACACACACACACACACACACACACATACATGGGTATTTCTCAACTTTTTCCTTGCAGGCACCACTCTTCATACGCCTGGCAGCCGCGTCACCGCTGTTGTTGCCGCTGCAGTTGTCGTACTCAAGTTTCCTTATTAGACTCAGAAGAAGAGGAGCAGGGAAAGAAGGAAGAAAAGGAGGTGAAGGAAGAAGATGAAGAAATAGAAAAAGAAGAAAAGTGGGAGAGGAGAATGAGAAGGAGGAGGAGAAGAAGAAGAAATAGCAATAACAACAATAAAAATAACATAAAAGAAGAAATAAGATAGAACAACAACAACAGCAACAACAACAACAACAACAACAACAATAATAGAAGCAGCAGAAGCAACAACACGAAAGAAAAAGAAGAAGAAGAAGAAGAGTATTATACAAAGACATTTTTATAAACTAGAAATAGAATAACATTAGAGAAAATAATTAATTGTGTGTTAGTTAGACGTTTCCAGAGAGAGAGAGAGAGAGAGAGAGAGAGAGAGAGAGAGAGAGAGAGAGAGAGAGAGAGAGAGAGTAGGGTAGGCGGGAATTTAATTAAAGAGAGAGGGGGAGAAAATTATACAAATGTGGCATTCACAGCTTCCAGTAATTCTCTCTCTCTCTCTCTCTCTCTCTCTCTCTCTCTCTCTCTCTCTCTCTCTCTCTCTCTCTCTCTCTCTCTCTCTCTAAATGAAATACGAAAGCCAATAAAGGAAGAAAAGAAAGGATACAAGAAAATAAATAAAGAAAGAAGGAAGGATAAATATTGAAGGAATGAATAAAGATAGGAGAAAAAGAAAGAATGATAAATAAAAGAAACAGAAAAAATAAGGATGGAAAAAAAGAAGGAAAAGAAAATAAAAAAAACAAAAAGAAAGAAAAGTGACAAAGAAAAGCATAGAAGAAAAAGAGACGAAGAAAAAAAGAAAGGAGAGGAAATGAAAACCGGAACAAAAAAAAAAAAAACAAGGAAAAGAGAAATAAAGAGGAAGGAAGGAGACAAGCAGAAAAGAAGAAAGACAGAAATGAAGCAGAGAAACAGAAGAATAATGGGAAGAGGAGGAGGAAGGAACAAAAAACAATGAAACAAGCGAGAGGAGGAGAGAAGAGAACAAGAAATCAGAATAGTGAATGAATGAAAGGAAGGAATAAGTGAAGAAAAGAATGAATGAAAGAATGAAACGAAGGAAGAAGAAAGGAAAGGAAAGAAAGAAAATAAAGAACATAAAAATAAGATAGAGAAGTGAGGAGAGAGAGAGAGAGAGAGAGAGAGAGAGAGAGAGAGAGAGAGAGAGAGAGAGAGAGAGAGAGAGAGAGAGAGAGTGAGAGAAGATTAAGTGAAGGAAAGAAACAAAAATGAAAGAGGAATGAATGAAGAAAAGAAAAATAGCAAGAAAGAAAAAACAAATGAAAGGAAGAAAGAAGGAAGGAAGGAAATGAAGTCAGTCAGAGAGAAGTAAAGGAAAGAAGGAAGAAAGAAAAGATGATATTGAACACAGAAAAGTGAAGGAAGGAAAGAAGACGAAATCAGTCGAACGAAGGAAGAAAAGAAGGAAAAAAGTACTTATTGAAGAAGAACTGAGTAAAGGAAGGGAAAAAATAATCAGAAATAAATTATGGAAAAAAGGAAAGAATGAAAAAACCCAATGAAGAAAGAAAGAAAAGAAGGAAGGGAAGAAGAAGGAAATAAGACAGGAAGAAGCAAACATGAATCAATTAGAGAAACGTAAATAAAACAAGGAAAGAAATGAAAAAAAGTTAAATGAAAAAAAGAGAAGAAGAGAAGGAAGGAAGTGAAAAAGGGTGGTAGGAGAGCAGACAGGCAGGCAGGCAGACAAGCAGGCAGGCAGACAGTCACCTCCAGCACAGCACTGTATCACCAACTCGTAAAAACACTCATAAACTCCTGCGCTGAAAAGACAAACAGAAATATTTCACTCCGGTCTTTCTGAGTTAAGGCAAGACAGAGAAAGAGAACAAAGAAAATGAGATAGGTAGGAAACACGGGAGCATGTACAGATTTTCTCTCTCTCTCTCTCTCTCTCTCTCTCTCTCTCTCTCTCTCTCTCTCTCTCTCTCTGTCTCTCTCTCTCTCTCTTGACCCACACCTCAAGGGAAAGGTTCACTCATAACAAACTCGTATTTTTTTTTTCACTCTAGAATTATTCATTACTTCCACAACTACGTGAATAAATACAGTGAATAATCTTTCTATTCATCTACTTTCCCTTCCTTAATTTACTTCATTCATTAACGTTTTTTTTTTTTTTTTTTTTTTTACAGATGTGATTACAGGTTAAGGTGCAGTACGACAGTTTTTCCAAAGTCAACTGGGTTATATTGTACAATAATTGTTTTTCTGACGTGTGGTGTTTGTACGAGTGTTTTAAGAGGTTGTTGGTTGTGCGTATGTGTTGTTTGTGCTTTTGTTTACTGGTTTGTGTGGTTGTTTGTTATTTTTTTGTGTTAATTTTGTCTTTTTTGGTTTGAGCTGGGGTTCAGTGCACGAAGTCGCTGCCAGACGTACGACATAACTTTAAACTTCCACTGAAACTGTCTCTCTCTCTCTCTCTCTCTCTCTCTCTCTCTCTCTCTCTCTCTCTCTCTCTCTCTCTCTCTCTCTCTCTCTCTCTCTCTCTCTCTCTCTCTCTCTCTCTCTCATGATCGCCATGAACTACATATGTTCTCGAGTGAAACTTTACTGTACGAGACACGAGAAGTTGATGGATATGGTTTCATATTGCACCAGGCACACACACACACACACACACACACACACACACACACACACAGGAACCTTCTTTTCACCACTTATTTGGAAAGCAGGTGTTATTATGGGGTAAATAAACACACACACACACACACACACACACACACACACACACACACACACACACACACACACACACACACACACACACACACACACACACACACACACTTTAGCTGATATTACGTATATAAAACGGTCTCTAAATTGATAAAAATAAATAAATAAAAATAGGTTAAGAAATAAATAAATAGATAGATGAATAAATGAATAAATAATAACATGCAATAATAAACTAACCTAAAATCAAATACAAAAATACCATACAGGTTTACTGAGTTGCATTCCTCCAAAACAATAAAAAGAACAAAAAGAAAGAAAAGTACGTGGGAAAAACACGAAATAAAAAACAGATTTCATATACGAGTAAGTATGTAAAGAAAAAAGAAAAAGAAAAAAAGCCTTAATAAGACGAACTATTTTCAGCCCAACCAACACCACAAACACCTTCCAAAGACGATCCAACCTTCTATCACTCAATCACAATAGAATAAAAGGAGATGGAGAAGGATAATAGAAGATAAAGCAGAATGAAAGGAGATAGAGCAGAATAAAAGAAGATAGAGCATGATAAAAGGAGATAGAACAGAATGATAGAAGATAGAGCAGAATAATAGAAGATAAAACTTAATAAAAGGAGATAAAGCAGAATGAAAGAAGATAGAGCAGAATACAAGAAGATAGAGCAGGATAAAAGGAGATAGAACAGAATGATAGAAGATAGAGCAGAATAATAGAAGATAAAACTGAATAAAAGGAGATAAAGGAGAATGAAAGAAGATAGAGCAGAATAAAAGAAGATAGAGCAGGATAAAAGGAGATAGAACAGAATGATAGAAGATAGAGCAGAATAATAGAAGATAAAACTGAATAAAAGGAGATAAAGCAGAATGAAAGAAGATAGAACATAATAAAAGTAGATAGAGTAGTTAGTGTTGGACAAGTCACTAGGTCACTTGTAATTGCCTTAACCCTTTCCCTTCTATGGTCGTCTCTCGTTAACATTGAAGTCACTGTAACAAATTATTTAAAAGGACATCAAGAAAAGAGAATATGAATAACAATTTAATCTTTCCCAAACTATAGAAACGAAAATATAAGCCTTTTAAAAGTTGTGGTTAATTATGATAAAGACTGACATGCATTAACTCAATCAGCTCCACTAACACATTCACAAACAGCTTTAAAACACAATTCATTTTCCCTATTAACTGGTCATAAAGGAGTTAAAAAGACTGAATAGCACTGAATAAGTTGTCAGATCGTTTATAACTCCTCTTAATAAAAAAACAAGTATCCTTTTATTTTCGTAACTTTATCACGAGCATTATTTTAGACCTTAGACGCTTTGTTCTCCTGCCACCAGTATTTTCAAAGCCCACAGATTCTGACCTGGTTCTCAAGACTATTTCGTCTTTTAATAACGTGAAAATCTCCTTAATGTATCACCAGAACCATAAAAACATCCTTAAAAACCCGTGCCAGTTCAACTAAAGCCTTTTAAACGCAGTGGAAGCGCGGCGCGGTGTTTCAGAATATGCTCCTGAATCTGTCGCAGAGAGAACATGTACCAGAGACACTCTTTATAAAGGCGGGTTACAAACAAACAAACAGACAGACAGACAGACAAATAAACACAAATAACATAAATTAAAAAAAAAAAATGATAACTCAAAACCAGTTCAACTACATTTTCTTCTTCATTCCCACAAGTTCACTATTCCCACACCTGCTGACTGACTGCACAGGTAAGCTCAGGTGTGTCAAGGCGTGCACACCTGTAGAGGAAGGTGTGTGGGGCTCAAACGGTGACCCAGCGCTATGATGACAAGGCGGTGACCCACAAAGCTAACCCCCCCTCCCCCTTTCCCTCTCCCCCTCTCCCCTTTCTCTCCATTCCTTCAAGTAATTACATGGCAGTTTCTCTCCAAACGATTCTTCCTCCGTCATGATGGAGAGAAAGAGAGGTCAGGCCTTCCCTCCTTCCTTCCCTCCTTCCTTCCCTCCTCTTTGTCTTCCCCTCGTAGAAGCCAAAGTGCCTCCCATCTACCTCCTCCTCCTCCTCCTCCTCCTCCTCCCTCCTCCTCCTCCTCCTCCTCCGTTCTTCTCTTCAGACTAAGATAAATGTCTTCCTCTTTTTCTTCTCTACTTTCTCTACGTGAAGAAAAGACATCTACATTCCTTCCCTCCCTTCTTCCTTCCCTCCCTCTCTCCTTCCCTCCTTCCTTCCCTCCTTCTATCCAGCTTTTTTCTTCCACATACTCCCCTTTCTCCCTCGCTTTCCACTTTTTTTCTCTTTTTCTCTCTCTCCCTTTCCTTCTTTCTCTCTCCTCTCCCTTCTCTTTTCTTCTCCCTTTCTTATTTCAACCTTTTTTTTTCTTCCTTTCTCTTACCCTCTTTTTTTTTTCTTTCTCTCTCTTTCTCACCCTTTCTTTCCTTCCTTCCCTCTCACATTATCATTTCCTCTTCTTTCCTCTGTTTTTCTTCTTCCCTCTTCGTCTCCTTCGCGTCTCCCATCTTTTTCTTCCTCCCTTCTTTCTTTCCTTCCTTTATCTCATTCTCTCCTTCAACACTCCAGCCTTTTACAGTTTTTTTTTATTTGCTTTATTCCCTCCTCCTTCCTCTCCTCCTTTCCTCGTCTTTCTATTCTTCTTCCTTCTCCTTTTCTTTCTTTTCTTCAATATACCTTTCGTTTTCTCCCTTCTTTCCTTTACTTCTCTCTTCTCTTTCCTTTCTTCCTTCCTTTCTTCCCTCTCTCCTATTACCTTTGCATTCACTTCCTCTCTCCTTCATTTTCCCTCCTATTTTTTTTCTTTCTTCTTTCCTTCTCCTTTATAAACTTTCCATATTTTCTTCCTTTTCCTCTCCTCTTCTTCTCTTCACCTTTTCTTTTCTCCTTTTCCTCTTTTCCTCATCCTCCTTTTCTTTCATTTCCTCTATTATCTTTCCATCCTCCCTTTCCTATCCTTTCCTTTTCTCCTTCTCTTCTCCTTTCCCTCTCCTTCTTTTTTACGGTACAAAGCAAAGAACTGTTCCATATCCAACAA